>NC_048293.1:26247389-26364889 GCF_009762535.1 Notolabrus celidotus
ATAACCAGTAAAAATGATTTCACAATATTTTATTCAAAGAGTGAAACAATCTAGAGGGTATACAAGTTATAAAGGAACATGCACATGCTTTTTCTAACTGTGAATTTGTGTGAATATGTCCTCTAGCCTCAAACTCTTACTGAGTCAACTGGTCCACACGTTTCTTTTCAGGACTCCATCTTGAAAACTGAAACTTATATAAATGTAACGCTAGTAGTAAAGTAAAATCAAACTCTGCTGACTAATGAAAACAGACTTGCCTGTAACTAGTCTAACCAGACTCCTGAGGCAGTCCAACTGACACAACCAGACACTAGAAACACATCAGTGATCTGCCTTCAGGGTTATGTGAGGTTACATGTTTGTTGATTAAGTTTCTGTTCTTTTTTTGAATTCCTCTAACTCAGGTGTGTGTTTCTCAGGCACAGCCTCCTGTATTTACATGTGTAAATGTGTAAGTGTACCTCAGAGTCTGATTTCTTATCAGTGAGGCAGCACCCATTTTAACACAACAGTGCTCCAGCATTCCAACAAGCTGCTCTTTCTTTCAGTATCATTTTTAGCAAACCCGGAGTTAACACTGGGGGTGTGCTGACCTTCGGCCAGTGGAAGAACCGCTGTTCACTGGGACCGTCATTGTTCAGGTAAAGTATCTGTTTGATTGGCATCATGAATGTAAATGTAGTTTAATGAACTTCCCTGCGGGGCCCACAGGAGCAGGCCGGTGACTCCGGGCTCCCCACCCCACATCTCAAAAGAGGAGACAAAAGGGAGGGAGAGAGAGACGGTGAGGACTCACCTCGAATAAAACACCTTAAACACAACCGACACCTTCTGTTCCCGCCAAGGGTGCACTGAACCCCAACAGCAGCTCACTACTTCCCTCTTTACACACAAACAGAAAGGTGGTGAGATTCTCAAACTGTTGATGTACAAAACCTGTAAAATTTACCACATAAACAGATCAAAGAACAACATAATGTCCCCTCCTTCCTTTTAAGGTTGCTCTATTTCTCATTCATTCCTATGAGGAATCTATTTTTGATACGATACGACACTATCATTTGACTATCCCAAATGGAACTGTGTCTGGAACTCAATTGATGCTTTCTTTACAGCAGTATTAATAACTCAAAAACTATACAAACAGATAACATAAAAAATAGCACACATAGGACAACATCCACAAGTATCACATATCTCACACAAGCCACATTACGAAGGCAAGGCAGCTTTGTTTGTATAGTGCATTTCATACACGAGGGCAACTCAATGTGCTTTACATTAAAACATTAAAAGCATTGGAAACATTCAGACAGGCATAAAAGAACATAATTAAAATGACAAATATAATAAAACAGAAAAGAAAAGGAAAATTAGAAATATATTAAACAAAAAATTAGGTTAAAGTGAGTTAAAATAAGCTAAGATAGGAAGGCAGTGGTGAATAAAAAGGTCTTAGTCTTTGATTTAAAAGAGGTGAGAGTTGGAGCAGACCTGCAGCTTTCAGGGAGTGTGTTCCAGATATGTGGAGCATAATGACTAAACGCTGCTTCACCATGTTTCCTTCTGACTCTAGGGACTGAAAGCAGACCAGTACCTGATGACCTTCATACAGTAGTAGCAGATTAGCCTAAACCATTCAGTGCTTTATAAACCATCAGCAGGATTTTAAAGTCTATTCTCTGACAGACAGGAAGCCAGTGTAGAGATCTAAGAACTGGAGTGATGTGGTCTACTTTGTTGGTCCTTGTTAGGACTCGAGCAGCAGCATTCTGTATGAGCTGCAGCCGTCTGATGGACTTTTTAGGGAGTCCTGTAAAGACCCCGTTACAGTAGTCTAGTCTGCTATAGATAAATGCATGGACCAGTTGGTACAAATGGTAATCATGCAGCCTAATCAATATTCATCAGGTCCCTGAGAATGAAACGCGTTCGTTTCTTTGAGCTGCTGTCAATTTTTGCCATAAAGGTTTTGAACTTATTGTGAGTGCTGACATTTTTTAATCTCATTGTCCTTTTCGGGTCAGGACCAAATCATTTTTTGAGTAGTTTCCAGTGAGCACGCCAATTCTCTGTCCCTGAGAATGAAAAGCTTTTTTTTACTTTTAGATACTATCATTTTTATCTCCTTGCTGGTACCAATACAATAAACCAATAAAATCATCCCAACTTTCTTGGCTTCTCTATAAAAATGGACCCAAAGGTCGTTATGATGGCTCTATTCTCATTCATTTTGAGGCATCTATTTTTTATATGATACGACAATATCATTTCACTATCCAAATGGACATGTGTCTGAAACTGGATTGATGCACACATTAAAGGTGACATATCACGCTTTTTTCATCAATATATATTGGTCTAAGAGGTCCCCAAAACATGTCTTTAAAGTTTATGCTCAAAAAAACACTTTGAAATCAGATTTTGGTCTGCCTGAAAAACCCTCTTCTTCAGTCCTCCTCAGAACACTCTGTTTTCTCTCTGACCACGCCCCCTCAGGAAGTGGGTGTGCCTCGGCTCTCCAGCACGTTGATCTAATGTTAACATGTTGGCTGAATATACACGACTGCTCACAGATCGCTTTACTTCAACCCTCTGAATCTGATCCAGAATCTGATCCTGACGGAGAGGCGCCTGCAGCAGGACCTTTCTGAAGGATTGGTCACAGATTTAGTGTTTCTTGTTGTTTTATTTGTCAGTATGTCGACGTGTGTCTTGGTACACAGCTACAGCTACGAACATGTAGCTATGTGGCTATGCTAACTAGTGCTAGCACTTATCCATGACAAATAAAAATCATCCACTAGATCTTCAAATCTGCAGACGTGGGGAGTAAAACCGACCTTTGTGTTTATTAAGACAGCCTACAACTAGCATGCCTCCCTCCTAAGCTCCTTGTTAGCACACATTTGTGCAGGTAATGAAAAATGGAGGAGGGGTTCAGTATTATTTTATACAGTCTATGGGCTGAACAAGCTCCGAGCTCTGACTCCGTGACAGACCGGATATTGTTGTTACGTAACAAAAACACGGAAGTCTGAAACGACTGGTTTCACACACATTTACAGAAAGGTGGAGAAATCAGAACAGGGGCAGAATGGATTCTTTTCATTCTCGGGGGGTTTGTAGACAGGGACACATATTTCAGGTAGAGAACCATTAAAAAGTCCATTTTGCATGATATGTCACCTTTAAGCTTTCTTTACAGCAGTATTAACAACTCATAAACCAAGGTAATCAGGACCCTGAGAAGGAGAATATGTGCTGTGTAAGCTCTATGGCGAATGTCCAGTTATGTAATATTTTTTAAATTTAGGAGACTATCATTTTTATCTCCTTGCTGGTACCAACCGACATAATCATCCAAACTTTATTGGCTTCTCTATAAAAAAGGATCCAAAGGTTGCTAACATTGTAATGCCTAATCTTATCTCTGTTTACAACACCAAGACAAACATTATACGTCCATCTGCAGACGGTTTGTTGCGTGTTATTGCTGCTACCTGTAATCAGGACATTCATAAGTGAGCCTCACTCACTGACGTCCTTCAGTTTTCCCTCCTAAAAGTCTCCTGCTTCAGGATGTAAGGGTTATACACACATTCTGCAGGTAAATTGCATCGTATACAAATTTACTTTACCACTCCCAAAGTGAACCCGAGGGTATGTTGTGTTCAGCAGCTGTGTCTAGTTTTGTTTTGTTGTCAACAGAGAGGCTGTAAAGCTGCATATTAGCCTCTTTTGTGACTTCAACATCCAGTAAAAACAACACTTTTATACATTTTGAATCCATTATGGGAAGTTTTAATTCCCTGTCAGTGTTGTTCTACTTTTTAAAATATGGTTTTATAGATATGTATGCAAATATACCTGAGAATGCAGTCTGATATTAGTTGAAACTTGCATAAAGATACTCAAGTAGAGTACAGATACCTCAAAGTTGCAGTTAAGCACAGTGTTTCAGTGATTGCACTCTCTTTTGGTTAAGTAAGGGCTTTTCAGTAACAAAGGACAACTGTCAGACATCTTTAAACTCACATGCAGGGTCCTGACAGTCGAGTGGGCAATAAGTACCTGATGAGATACTTACCTTTGAATTTGCATTTGCATTTGTCTCATCTGTAAATGCATCGCTGCAGCAGCATTAACATTGACACTGGTTCAAACAGGGCGTTAAAGCAGACTCAATGGCAGCTGCATTACAGAGCAGGCAGAGGACACAGCACTGCAGGCTAATGACTGCAACATCACAAGAAAAATGTCCCAGGGCTTCATTCCAGAGGAGTGTGTAGAGATGTGTTTCCTCTGAGGGACGATCACAGCAATTTATGAAAGTCTGTCTGCTACAGGAGAGAGCTGCTAAGACAGACTTTCATAAATATCCTCGCCAAAAACCTGTGCAGGGTAGAAAGCAGAAATAAAACCTCTGATGTTTCACCCAGCTATCAAAGTTTGGCCCCATAAAAGTGGAATAAATCTGACTTTAATGGCTTCATGTGATCACAAGGTGGGTGGGTGTATTGATGAAAGCCTCACTGCAAAATCCACAGATACAGGAGAAGGCTACAGTTAAAGTTTTGTCTGTCAGAGTTGCAGATGTTAATAAGTTTTCCCTTCAGTAAAAGAGGTGGAGGAGAACACTTACGCTTCTCTAGGCTGGTGGGTGATGAGCCACTCGTGTCAGCAAATGTTAAACTAGAAGTCAAGTAATCAGGAATTTATTCTACTGTGGAAGAAAATATTACTTGAAGCACTGATAAAGACAATTTATGGTTGAATTACAGCCCTACATGTCAGGTATGTCCTTGTCCTTAGAGAGAGATGGACAACTAGAATGGTAACACTGAATATCTGCATCCTGTGGTCATATCTCAAGATAAAGCAAGGTGACATTAGCTAGCATTTGGGGAAAGCTAGGCCTAAATATACCTTCAAAAGGTTTGTATTATCCATGCATTAGTTTGTTACCTTTATCTGTAAATAAGGGAAGAAGTTGAACTAACAGGTCATGGATTTAGTGGGAGCTAGGAGCTGGATTTAGCCTCTCTAGCTCCACAAACACTCGTTGAACATGTCTAGAATATGCTGCTCGCACCTCTACTGTTCAACTCCCTTTCCACTTGATTCATGTAACACCTTTCTTTAATATCAGGTGTGATTAGTAAGGATTATTATGATAACTAACTGTACAGAGGAGCTCACATGAGGCAGTAGCAGCAACCAAGATGGCTGCCAGCCTGCTACTATATGTAAACACTCTGGATCTGCTGATATATCAGTAATAAACTGAAGCTAACTGTGTGAACAAATTGTAGTTTCACTTGTAGCTTCTGTATCATGTCAGTCCAAACGTCTGTATGAAAGGAACTGGTCGTCATATGAGCTGCTGGTTGGAACTAGCTACTAGCTTAGCCACCTGCTAAGTTTTGTAGTTCTGTTTGGTGTTTTTGTCTGTGTCTGTTGATAAAACACCTTTAATAAAAAGCCTGACTCTTGAGATTATCATATATATCCTGGTGTTTGCATGTAGGACTATTTAACATGTTTAATCTCTAGACAGAGCCATGCTAACCCCCTTGTTTCTGCTCTGTAAGCTAGGCTAACAGTTGCCTTGTGGAAAAGTCTCACAAGTAGATCACTCTACATTCACAGTGACAGACCCACATCAGAGGGGTCTCTTGGTCTCTTGGTTTCCTCTCTGCTGAAACTCCTCGTCACAGGGTTTGTGGTTTCCCGCCAGCTGACTTTTCAGATAAGAGGATTATAAAGATAAGTAGTGCTAACTGAGCTGATGCAGGTACGATGCCAAAACATTGAGTTTGTTTTCTTCTCTTTGAAAACTAACGGAGGAAAAGGCCAACCAATGAACACTGCAGCATTATAAGCTGTAGACTGTAAAGGTTCTGGTTTGTGAAGGCTTGGTGAAACATCTGAGAGGTTCAGATTCTCATGTTTTGGGGATATTGGAGAGGTAGATGTAAATCTGAGAAGTTTAGATGCAGATATATGAGGGAGTGTTAAATGGCAATAACTCAAATCCTACTGAGTGTGCTTTTCTCATTTCTAGTTAAGATATAAATATGATTTTAAGAAATTACAAAGCAATGGTAAAACTGTTTGTATATGTGTTTAAAGGAAAAATATAATACTTATCTTGAGAAACGTGTCAAGAAAACTGTTCTTAGGGCACTGGTGGCCTAGTGGTCTAAGCGCCCCTGTAGCCTGTATAGAGGCTATAGTCCTCATCGCAGAGGTCGCTGGTTCGACTCCCGGCCGGTCAACTATGGCAGCCATTTTTAATCTTTACAGTCAAGTCAGTCCTTATTCTCAGTTTGTGATATCTTGAAATCAGTCTCTATCTAATATTGTTAAGTCCATGTGGCTCATATGAAGCAAAGTGAGATATTTTGAGTAGAAATGAGACAAATACAGACGGTAAGGTTTGAGTGTTTGCAGAGTAGGATCATTGATTGATCACCTGAGGGGTTCACTAACCTTTAAAAGGATATCTGATTCAGTAATTGATAGGAAATTTGCAAGAGATACTAAAGCCTCTTTCGCATATGCACTCCTCAAGTTTTGGGGGTGGGGCAGAGTGAGTCTCAGGAGGCAGGAAATTACATCACAGTGTAATGTTTTCTAAATGATATACGTTTTTGTATTTCCATCAATGCTAAGTTTAAAGAGACAGATGTGCAGGGATCTTCTATGTTCTCATCCTGAAAATGATTCTCCTTGTTCAGCCCCAGATGGTTTTTGTTCCTCATGTACATGTTGCTCTTCATCACCCTGATGCCTTGTTGATATTTCACCAGGTGGCTGACAGGAAAGGCTCAGGTAATGTCAGGTTGAACATTTCTGCGGTGTGTGTTCACACTCACAGCTCACCCTGAGTACTACAGACTCTTTTTAGGACTTTGAAATACAGTTAAAGGTCTGAAATTCCCAATTAACTTATATATCAGTCTCATTTGCACCTGATGAGTCTCATCAAGCTTATCCTGTAACCACTAAACAGTCTCCCCTCACACAGAGGAATGAAAGGTTTGTTTACATGGAGACGGTCAGTCAGCCTCTGCTTCCCCCACCGCTCCCCGGTGTTCAGCCATACCATTGTCCCCTCCATTGTCTCCCCTGGTGTTAATGCAGACTCCCCTAGTATAGGTCACCCCTCCACTGGGCAAACACCCCCTCACCTCCTCCAGACTCTGCTCAGATCGAGGCGGAAGGAGTGCACATCTGCTCGTGGAGGAGAAGGAGGAGGAGGAGGTGGAGGCCCGGCAGGCGACAGATGGATGACAGCACAGAGCGAGCAGCTCGAGCCTCTGGCAGGAATTCTGGAGGGAAAGGAAGACAAAAGATGAGGAGGGGATGGAGACGGGAGGCTGTGGAGGATGTATGTGGGGGTCAAAGTGAGGAAGGAGGAGGAGGAGGAAGAGGAGGAGGAGGTTTATAGAGTGCAGTGACATAACTAACAAGGCTTTGAGAATGATTCATGTGTGATGGTGAGGAATCAGGGAGAATGAAAAAGTCCAATCGGCAATAAACTAAAGAGCGAAGCACGGACAAAATGTTGGTGTCTGAGTACGTCTCTTCAGGAACTGTAAATAAAATCACATGTAGAGGAAAAGCTGTGCTTTCAATTGAGTCATATCTATCTTTAAATTGGTTGGATTCCTGTTTATTTGATTAGTTGAAGAATTAATCAATCAGTCCAAAAAAAAAACTGTGCCAGCACATTCACCATCTGCCTGTTGACACTGTGGGAAAATCATTGAAATGGAATAGAATAAAATAGATTAGAATGGGATGGACTGGACTGGACTGGACTGGACTGGAATGGAATGGAATGGAATGGAATGGAATGAAATGGAACGGACTAGACTAGACTGGAATGGACTGGACTGGACTGGACTGGACTGGGCTGGAATGGACTGGACTGGACTGGACTGGACTGGAATGGAATGGAATGGAATGGAATATAATAAAATGGACTGGACTGGACTGGAATGGAATGGAATGGAATGGACTGGACTGGACTGGACTGGACTGGACTGGACTGGACTGGAATGGACTGGAATGGACTGGACTGGACTGGACTGGAATGGACTGGACTGGACTGGAATGGACTGGACTGGACTGGACTGGACTGGACTGGATTGGACTGGAATGGAATGGACTGGACAGAACACTACCAATTAAAATGGAATCAAATGATTAATTCTCAACAACAGAACCGATGCTTGACACAACCCGATCACAAACATTATATTAACTTAATCCCCAAAAAGTAGTCCATCAGATTCCCCATCTGCCTGTTGACACTGTGGTAAAATGTTAGTGTGGTCTCAGGCTGGTCTTGAGAGTGGGGAAATAGTGACAGTTGGTGGGCACAGATGTGAGAGCAGCCTGAGGAGCTACGGTGTCGTCTCCTTTGATTTTGCCTGGATAGTTGTTCACCCCATAGGGTCACTTTAGGGTGGGGTGTAACATGGAGCAATATCCTGTCCTGCAATCCTGATCAGCATCTCTGAGCTGCTGAGCTCTACTTAGTCAGTTAAACCAGAAGAGGTAGTGATGATAGCAACAGTGATCAAAGCTGAGACATTTGCCCTGTTTAGGTTTTAAGGTGAGTCAATGTCAAAGTTCCCCTTCACCTCATCTGACATTAGCCTCAATGGAAATCATGAATCTGTCTCTCAAGGAGGCTGAGAAACAGAAACATGAAAATGTAACTGAAGCCTCCGCCTAAAAATAGCAGATAAAATAGCTATGTTGGCTTTTAAAATCGTGGAGTCGTAGTGGAATCAAGTTGCTTAATAAAGGATCAGTGAGGTACATTTCAGTATAACGTACTGATAAAGAAGAGTCTCTGCTGTAGATGTTTAAATGTGAGCAGTCAGGGTGTGGTGTATCTTTGTTGAGCAGCTTGTTAAGTGTGAGTCCGTGGATCCTGCTCTACACTGTGTGGGTGTATTTGTGTGTGAATGCATTCGACTGTTTGGAGCCTTTAATGATCTGATCTTAATCTCTGCAGCCGGAGACCCTGGAGGCTCCAAGTCTGAGATCACCACCATCAGCTGCAGTCACACTCTGAAATCAGGAAACCTCACTATTAAGGTCAAACATATCTTTAAGTCACAAAGAGGGAGACTTAGAGTTATCATCATGTGCATACAAGTTAATAACTTGTGTGCACAAGATTAAAATGGTCCTGATTGCAGGACTTCAGGAGCTCTGCATTGTTCCATATCTCCTTACTCTACTGTACAAATGATGCATTAGGATTTGCAAGGATTTTGCATTTTTGCTGCATTTGTTCTACTTTAGATCTCCTCTCTTTTTTATCAGCACTGTGAACATTACAGTTGAATATTTGGTCTCTTTCAAGGCAATTTTACCGACTCTAAAATGGTGTTTCTAATGTTTTTGCCACAGGGTCAACAGGCAGAGGGTTTTTTTTGCTTTACTGTCACTTGTGCACGATGAAAAAGTCTGATCTGTCCTCATATTAGTGAGTGTTTGAAGAGAGTTTGCTTCAGTGAGTGTAAGGTGAAAGTTTATTGATTTAATTTGACCTCAATCAACTGTGTTTACTCACTTTAATGTCCCCAAAAGACGGAAAAAAAACATCAAACACCCTGTAGAACTCAATTTTGGACATAAACTGAGAAAAGAAGCTCCAGCATTGCATGGAATTTATTATTGTATCAATTTATAGTAATCATGTGTTGAAAAAAGTTCAAAACTATGACTTTTTTCATTTTAAATTCATGAATCAAGTAGCAGAGGAGACGTTTTTAATTTTATTCTAATGTTTGTTCCTCAGCGATGCACTTTAAAGTCTCATGAACTGATTTCAAACCCTTCACACTCTTCATACCTGCCTCTGTTCTCATGTTAATCACTTTGTGTGTCGTCTCGATGATGAACTGAAACTAAAGAGTGACATCCTGCTCAGAGAGAAGCCTCCGTGTGGCGGTGTGACTCCCTCTTTGTTTGACTGCTAATATGAGTGATGGGCACGCGTGTGTGCGTCTGTGTGTGTGTGTGTGTTACATACATCCTGCATATTGCATGGAAAGCAGTTGGCAGCAGTTGGGCCGTCCATCTGTCAGAGGCCTCCGTTGAAAAAGGATCAGACTGAGTTTATGAATCATTGATGAGGTCAGGGATTAAAAGTTAATCAGTCCAACAAGTATCAAAGGTGACGTTATTAAATGTTCATCAACTCAACAATTAGCAGCCCTTATAGTCACGTCCCGGCTGACTGATGCTTTATTAATGCTGGATTAATTGGGCGGAGATGTCACTCCTCCACATGGGGTTAAATATTCAGGTTTCATTTTATACATGCAGTTCGTAAAACAGTCCCACAGAGGTGCGTTTGAGGTCAGAGGACAGTTCCTCTAAGGCTTCAATCCTTCACTGACTTCATCTTCATCACTGCTTCAGATACAAATACCACATTATTGATCTGTATATATCTGCAGCTGGACTCAACAACTTTACATTAAACTTATTTTTACAACAGTCTTTAAACTCATCTGACAGGGATGCATCCTCAGACTTTATGACCCAGTTTCACACTCCATCCTTAAAGCGTAAGCACTGAACCTCAAGTGGAAACCTCTGATGTTGAGAGATGAAGCCAAAGCAGATGTGCAAAAAACACTGTGGTCAACGCTGGATTTTCTGGATAACACATCCCTTCAGATTATTCAAAGACTAAGAGTTTTGCATACATTTGCATAATTGAGGGTGCAGCGAGAGGACTAAAGGGTGGGTGCACGATAGAGGATAAGAGCCGGCTTAACTCCGCCTCTTTACCTGTGTCTCTAAACTGACAGTCAGTTATTTATTCATGCAGAGTGGATTTAGAAGTAGAGACTGATGCACAACAATTGCAATAAAATGTTTATAAATAAACAAAAAAGGAAAATAGTTCCTTAAAGATAAAACATAAGTAGATAAAACAATGAAAAAGGTTAAGATACAATTCTAGGATAATTAAAAACACAAAAAATTGCAATAAAATGAGTATAGTAAATAAAATAAGAAGTTGTCTGGTCTTTTTCACTGGTTGAAAATAAATAAGGATAAAATATAATCAGATTGTCTAACAAAGACATTCCTGGAACGTCTGCCACTGATCCATCCTCATCTCTCTGTCTGCCTTCTACATCCAACCACAGCTGAACACAGCCTTCAAGGTGTTTAGATTATTTACTTATAATGTGGTGCCATCTGCTGGTCATATAAGGAACTGCAGAGTGAGTACACTCAAAAGTAGGACTACAAAAATGACTGACTACAAAGATGGTGACTTATTGTCTTCCTGTGCAAATAGCATCCCCAATAAAAGTAATCCTGCAGAAGTTCACTAGAAATATTTAAATCAATCAATCAATCTTTATTTGTATAGCGCCAAATCACAACAAACGTTATCTCAAGACGCTTTTACAAACATAGGAGGTCTAGACCACACTATGTCAAATTATGAACAGAGACCCAACACCAAGACAGGGTAAGACTCAGTCTGACCCCACCTTAATCCATCATGAGCATTGCACATCGCAGTATTTAGCTAGTTACAGTGGTGAGGAAAAACTTCCTTTTAACAGGCAGAAACCTCAGGCAGAACCAGACTCATGTTAGACAGCCATCATGCCTCGACTGAGTTGGGTCTGGAAAGACAGATAGAGGGGAGTAAGAGAGAGAGGTGATAGTAATGAGACGAGTAGTAGAAGCTGTTGCCGCTGGAGTCCAGCACGTCCGTATCAGCTGGAGTCCAGCACGTCCGCAGCAGGAGGACGTCTACGGCAGCTCAGAGGAATCTACGAGACAATGGAGCTCAGGGACTCCAGAAAGGTCTATGGTTAGTAACTTTAATGGGACAGGCAGAGTTAAAGTAAGTTATGAAGGGGTTGGGGGGAAGAAGGTGAGCTAGGATCCCAGTGTGTCAGTGTGCCAGTTCCCCCGGCAGTCTAGGCCTATAGCAGCATGACAAAAGCTGGTCCAAGCCTGATCCAGCTCTAACTATAAGCTTTATCAAAAAGGAAAGTTTTAAGTCTACTCTTAAAAGTAGAGAGGGTGTCTGCCTCCCGGACCCTGACTGGTAGATGATTCCAAAGGAGAGGGGCCTGATAACTGAAGGTTCTACCTCCCATACTACTTTTAGAGATTTTAGGTACAACTAGCAAGCCTGCATGTTGGGAGCGTGGAGTTCTAGAGGGGTAATAGGGCACTATGAGCTCTTTAAGATACGAGGGTGCCTGATTTTTAAGGGCTTTGTAGGTTAAAAGAAGGATTTTAAATTCTATTCTACATTTTATTGGGAGCCAGTGTAGAGAAGCTAACACTGGAGAAATGTGCTCCCTCTTCCTAGTTTTAGTCAATACTCGAGCTGCGGCGAGGAATTCAAGAGGAATTCTTCAGTTTGACTTCAGGAGGAAGATTCTTAATCAACTCTTCTTAAGCAGAGGAAAACTTTGCATTACAATATGAAGCTATAATAAAGAACTATTCTTACAGGATGTTATTCCAATAAAGGAGATGTACTGCTCTTTAGAAAATAAAGAAAACCTGTTGTGTTATATCATGACCACATGGAGGCAGTGTTTTGTTTCTAACCTGAGTTTTCACACCTTCACTTCTCCTCTCCAGTCTTACTTCAGGCTTTAAAATTCAAGTTGGTATTTGCTTTATCAAAGAAATATTCATTAGTCACACTGATTTTGGTTAGTTTGAAAAAAATGTTAAATTCTAAATGAAAGCGTCCCACATGAAGGGGTGATAAAGGGAATATGACGTGGATGTTGATTGACACTGAGGAGCTGATGCATCAAGATTAAAAAAGTAAAATATGTGAATTTTATGACTCCACTGACTGCTCTACATGTTCATTGGGTGCATCTTTAGATTGTTTTCTTGATATATAAAAGCATTTTGTTTATAAAGGTCAACATGAGCAACAAGAAGAAATCATATGAAGCTCTGAAAACAGGTAATAAGCATATAGTAATGTGATCAGCATCACCTGTATTTGTTTACTTCAACCAAACTTGCAATGTTTATTTAATTCAACATAAGTTTGTACAGTTTTCCTTTTTATAAGTTTGCTTTATTTCTAATGACCCCTGTGTTTTTTTTTGTTATGTTCTACATTACAGTGACTCTGAAACTGGGGTCCTGATCCCCTTGAGGGGGGGCTGCATAATAAAAACAATGCATAGAGATCTGCACTTCCTCCAAAGCATGGTGAGTTTCAGTTAAATCTACTTCATTCATGATTACAGTAAAAACTGATTTGCTGCAGTATTACAAGCCGTAAAATCAACATACTATCATCAATTAATGATATTTGAAAATGATTGTCTTACATTTAGAGTACTTGTACCTTTAGGGGTATAATTTATAGCTTACATCTTTATTTGAGTACAATTTTGAATGCAGTATTTTCACTTTAAACACAGTCTGTCTTATTGCCTTTGCCCAAGTGAAACATCCAGGACTTCCTCCTGCAGGTTGTTGGGTTTTCTGTCCCTCACTTCTTCTCCTCTTGTCCACCAGGTGGCAGCAGAGTCTCATCAGGTCTGTGGTGTACCTGTCCGCCTGTGTGTGGTCCTGTTTGAAGTGTTTTTTAAAACCACTAAATTAGCTGTAGTGCCTTTCACTCTTTGCAGAAGTTAAAAGAGGTGGAAGTGAGGTGTAATGCTCCTTTAGTCGTACTGTCTGCTCTAATTACTGCTGCCAACACATCACAGCGCACACAGTCACAATATCTGTCTTTGTTTGGACTCTCTCCAAGGAGACGGCCGCTTTGATCCGCTGTCCGAGCCTCCGATTGTCCTCTGTTCAGACCGCAGTTATACGGACCAAAACAAAAGACTACGAGCAAGGTGGGACGCCCGTAAACCTCTGAACAGAAGCTACACCAGAGGAGCGGACACTAAAAACACAGGCCTCTAACTCTGGGGTGCTTTAAACTCTAACAACCACACAGACACAGAAACAGAGAAGGAAGCTTGTAGGTTCTATAATTTCATAATTTGAAACTTTAAATAGAGAAACAACTTTATGGGATGGCAACAGCGGAGGAAGCTTCTGGAGTGCTGTTGAGGACTCTTAAAGAGACAGTAGCTGAATTTAAACATTTCAGACTGATGCTACGATTTTTGTTTTGAGCTGTAAATCATGCAACGCTACTACGAAGCTAGCAGAATCTTCACAATGATCCTAATACCCCAAATTTAAGCCCCTCCACTAGCACTTAGGAAGCATCCTCCACTGTTGCCGTACCACAAAGTTGTTGTCATTGAGTTAATCTGTGTTACTCCATTTTGAATTAACAATTATGACCTCAAATCTGAACATAAAGTTTGGAAAGGGATGAAAGAAGAGAGCCCGAAGTTTGTGTTTGGTGAGTGTCACGTTTCATATGCTTTTTTTGCGACGACACCAATCAGTGATGTCACAAATTGAGCATTTCTTAAGTGACTTTTTGAAACTAAAATTACTCCAACAAACTTTAACCTCATAATCTGAAACTTGGCACATATTTAGTTCTCTTCATTACCTTTTGGTCCCTCCTTTTTATGCACATGCAACATTACAGAAACAGATTATTTCCTTCTTTCCAAACAGAGTGAGAGTCTAGATTAAGTCTCACTATTGATGCTTGAATATTTTCCACACACCTGAGGCTCTGAGCCCTGCAGGTGCCTTCAAAGGGAGCCACAGCACCTCATAAAGTACCTGCAGCAATTTCTAATCACTGCAAATGTTCTACTGTAGTGTGACATACATTGTCAGAATTATCAGCTTGCTTCATTTCATTATTTTCATACGTATCAAAGAATGTTTGAAGTTAGTCCAGAAGTTTTAATGTGTTTTGCTCGCCTGTGAAGTTCAAGATATATCCACTATTTTTAAGACATATTTAAGTATTTAATTTGTATTTTTAAAGACAAAAATATGAATCACTTCTTAACTTTGATGCACAAAACTCAAGAGAGAGCAGAAGTAACTGTCTTATATGTTTTAATGAAGCATGAAGAACTGACTCACTGTTAACTTTTGATGCTTTTCACCTTCACTGCTCTACAGTTTGAACTTTTGGAAGTATTTTTTGGTCTCAATCAATGTTTAAGAAGTCCTAACTTTAGTAATATAATCATTTTGTTGTAGGTTAATAGCTTTAATATGACTTTCTCTAACAAGATGACCCCTGAGGTATATAGTCCTCAAAAAAGGGACATTTTTAGTCTAACAGAGGTTCAGTAAAACTCCTCTTTGTACGATAAATGTTGGTTTCAGAAAGTTGTGTAGCTAGAATACAATTTTCTTTGAAGATGTCATTTTTCATCATCATTGAAGAACTTAGGGGGTTATTTCTTCACAGTTTTGAGGTCTTATTCAGACGCTATAAATGTCAGAAATGTCAAAACAACATTTTGCTAAAACTATGAGAGTCATGCGTCAAAAAGGAACTCTTAAATCTTCTTTAATGACAGACTGAGTCCGGGTGAATCTGCAGGTTTGAGATGATTTTCCTATAAAAGGCCCGAGGAGGTGTGTGTGTGTGTGTGTGTGTGTGAGGGGGGTCGAGGAAGTGTGGCAGTAATATAAGCAAACAGAGAATGTGAGGGGAGGAAATGGCCTGTCCTCATAATCACAGCCCAGGAGCAGCAGAGCATTCAGCTCACAGCGCCAGGGTGCTCGCCACTCTCTCCCCTTTCAATGCAGCTCAGAGCCGCAAGCAGCGCTTTATGGACAAAACCCCTGACACCCACAGGAAGTGTAAACAGAGGTCAAGTGTTAAAGTCCAACCCGCCAATTCTCACCTCCATTAAAGGGGGAGTGAGGGGGGGTCTGAACAGAGCCCTCAAAGCACCTGGGAAGGGACTGCTTTAAAACGCTGCAATGATTCGTTTCATGAAGTCAAACACTTTTACACTCATCGGGAGCTTTTGGTCCGGTGTTCTGATAAAAGTGGTTAAAAAATCAAGTTTTCTTTTTAAAAGAAGACAAAGAAAGGTTGTGGGAAAGTGAGAACTCTCTGCAGACAGATCAGTGAAATCAGTCCAGAGTTACAGGCTGATCTGAGACTTTTAAGGCAGCATGTATTCAGTAAAACTACAGCATGAGCTTCACAAACATGCATAAATCTGAGTCTGATAGATAGTTGAGTGCACACAAGAGAAATGGAAGAAGAGGAAGAAACATTTCTATATTTCTAAGTTTAAAGAAACGTAACTTCTTTACATTTTCACAGAGGCATTGCAAAAGTTCCTCTTCCTTCTTGATGGTAAAATGAGCCGGTAGAAAGATCACCTAAATGTCTCTTTTAAATTAAGCATGACAGGACTTGCTAAACCTTAACTTATGTGCAATTTTATTGGTTAAAACTGAAAGAAGAAAGCTGATGAAGTGGTAATAAAAAGCTATAAAGTCTACTTGAATCATCTGAGGTGAAGTGTGGAGGGTCTCAGCTGAAGGACCGATGTCTTGTGGTTGCACCTGCTTCTTTGGGTCAGAGGTGCAGCCGTGCAAAAAGAGCTAACAAGGGATGTGAAGGGAAATATGGATCAGATGGTGAAGAGGACACACTGATGTGACCGATCAGCAAATACGAGTTCTACGAGACCTCATCACTCTGCATCCTGATGAACGTCATCTTGAACAAAGATGTAGAAGAAGAAGCAGGATTACAAATTAAGTTCTGTACCACCCTTTTACTCCCAAAACAAATGAGACAGCTTCACCACAGTGGGTGACGGTGCTCATGGGAAATGCAGTCTCCAACTCAAACATGACCGAGTTCATTAAAGCAACATGAAGATTCCTTATAGTGTCTTTAACCCAGAAAAGTGGGAATGGACTTCAAACTAAATACAAGACAGGTTGTAGCTGACTTTGTTATGTATCAATGTAAAGTCCAGCCGGTCTCAGGTCAGTAAACGTCTCTTAGAGAAGTGACAGTGAGGGGTTCAGAGGATCAGAGAGTTCTGTGATGCTGGTGGGCCAACCATACAACAGAACCTGAGATGATGACGGACGACTTTCTGTACTCAAAGAGGCCAAAAACTGAAACCGTCTTATCCTGAATTACAAACAAGTTAGGAAGCATCACCTTACAGTGACTCTGAGGCTGAGAGATGCACATAACCGGCCTCTCCTGCAGGTTTTCCAGAGACCTGCATGGAGCGTCAGACAGCTCCAATACACACACGGTCTGTTCCCGGGACGAGAGCATCCCGTCGGTCAACAGAAACCGTTCAGGGAGAGAGAAAGTTAATCCCTCATTAAGTTGGTAATGACACGGACGCTCATTTCTGCAGGTTGCATGGAGGACTCTGTCAGCCGAGGGGAGAGCAGCTCGTACAGTAGCACGTCACGGCGTCGATGCTAATGGGCGCTCAGCTGCAGCTGATGGGAGGTCCTCCCTTCTGCCACACGTGTAAATGTAAAACACACAGAATCTGCATAGTGACATGCTAAAGAGGCCGATCAGAGCTGGAATTACTCAGTTCATTTCACATTTGAAGCAGTTAGCTGATTGTGTGCTAATTCAGCTCCTTACAGGGAGAGAGAGCGGGTCAGGACGAGTTTGACGAATGACACGAGGAACATAGATTCTGCTTTTATCTGATCCTCTACGAGACTCCTTTAGCTTCAAGTTGGTGGTGCTGAACCTCTAATCCACCTGCAGAGAACATATATAACTCTGACCATATAAACTGATGTGAATCATGTAATGTCGGCTGTTTTTAAAAGAGAGAACTTGGATTTGAACTCATAAGGACTGGACTATGTTGACTTAAATAAAGCTGAATTATTCAGAGGCTAGTCCTCGTCGCACAGGTTGCAGACTCGACTTCTGGCCTCAGCCGTTTTCTGCATGTCTTCCAGCTGTCCGATGCAATAAAGGTAAAAATTCCCCAAAAATATAACTCCAAATAAAGCTGAAAAGGAGACAGATTCCAGTTGCAGGAGATAACATTTCATGAGAAAGTGCCATGTAAGCTTTGGACATCCTTTCTCAGGTTTTAGTCTGGGCCGTCTGGAGAGATTCCAGGTAAAGTTAAGGTGAAATCAGGCAGCCCACGCAGAAAATCTCAAAACCAGCTACCGACTGATGCAGCAAAACTATACATGCACGCAATGATATTTTCCCCTCTGTTTTACTGTGTCACAAGCTGGGAAAACAACACTTGCTCCCATCAAAATACTGTACAAGCAAACACTGAAGGTACTGGACAAGAAGCCAAAAAGCTACCACTACTGCAATATCATACAGAAGTATAACCTCTTAACTTCTGAAAATGTTGTGGGTTTTGCTGATGCTTGTTTGGTGTATAAAGTGATAAATGGTCTGACTGCTCTCCCATTAAAAGAGTTTATATGACTGCGTGCAGATAATGGAAGAAAAACTAGGACAGCAAATAGAGGTGACTGTGTCATACACCACAGATCTTCTGAACTTGGCAAATCAGCGCTCTCTATTAGAGCAACAACTGCTTGGAACTCATTACAGAGTAAAATCAGAGAGTGCTG
This sequence comes from Notolabrus celidotus, assembly GCF_009762535.1. Classification (NCBI taxonomy): domain Eukaryota; kingdom Metazoa; phylum Chordata; class Actinopteri; order Labriformes; family Labridae; genus Notolabrus; species Notolabrus celidotus. The sequence goes on from NC_048293.1 coordinate 26,265,951, forward strand.
CAGCTTTGCTGAATTTAAGTCCAGGATGAAATCATGGCTAAAATCAACCCAAAAATAACATTTGGGGAAGTTTTCAGGAGTTTTCCGGCTTGTATGGAAAAAAACGTTTATCTAAATTCCAATTTGAAGCATTTGTGTTGTATCTGATTTATTTGTGACCTAATAAATTAAAGTCACAGCTCCCACAGTAACAGAGGTAATTTCTGGAACAGGAAGCCACAACTTCCTGTTTAAAGTCTTTCTTTTGCAGACAGGTGAGCAAGTCCAGACATGTTTGGGGTCTTTTAATTGCCTCACATTAGTGAACTATCAGACGGACTGTTACTGAGTTATTGAAGTGAAAGGAGACACTTACACAGGATCAAACGCTGACCTCTGGAGTCGTTCCTTTGCTGCCAACCGAGCTTCAGCTTTTTGTCCCTGGAAGAGAAAATATGCAAAGTTGTTACCATCAAAAACTCCAAACAACACAAATTATTATGCACACAACAACAACCACTACTTCCTTCTCTTTAACGTCCTTTTTATGCATTTATCTTTTTACTGCACCTCATCTAATCATTAATTTTAATCATGCATATGTACCTGCAGCTAACAAATGTAATAAATGAAACCAAACAGGCTGAGCTGCAGAGAGAGGTTGTGTTTTCCTCAGCAGGTGTTTCTGCTTCATGCTGCTAATACACTGAATGTGTATTGGAGCCAGACGGAGCATACCTGGCCTCTCACTGGACTCCATTCATAGTCCAGGTGAGGGCCAAGTCCCAGTAATGACCCTCCTCAGCCGTGGTGGATCGTTGTGGATCGTTGTGTAAACGGCTTCATAAAGTCATTAGCCGTGGATGTGCGTGGACAGGAAAGACCCGGATAACAGAGCGTGTTAAATGTGTCGGGCAGGTGAGAAAAGTCTCCCTCTTTCACCTCAACGATAATAATGATGACAGTGTTTCTCCATGCTTTTGTTTCATTCAATCATGTGTGAACTGGGCTGCAGGGTGACACACGGCACAGTTTCTCCTCTCTGGGACTCGGATCCCTCTGATATGGGAACACCAGAACTCCTGAGCTGCACCAGAACCTGTAGACCCTCTGAGTTTGATTCAGTCTCACTTATCTTCTGAGTTTGCAAACAATAGAACTAATTCTAACACTTTAGACACTTAAGACTAGTGATTGTCCAGGTATGCTTCTGACCAGTGAAAGCCTTATCCGTTATCCTTAAAGCTCCTGTTAGCAACTTTCAGTTTGTGTCGGTTTTGGCGCCCCCTGTGGACAAAGTGTTTATTGCTGAACATGTGTAATTAACGCAGTTAATCACCTGGCCCTCCTATCAGTGGTTTCAGACATTAAAACTAATAACATGGTCTGGTTTCAGTGTGTTTCATAACCATCAAATAACTCCTCAAAGGAGCTTTAAGTTCTACAAATTGTTATATGTTTTTCAAAGTGGTGAACTATAAACTTTAAGATATTTCAAATATTTAAATCTCTTATTTAGGTTTGATGAATTCAGGTTTTGCAAACAAACAGGGTAGTAGATAAAATGTATTTATCAATAAAGGGAAATTATGTTCTTATTGTCACTAGTCTTGAATTTTTTGGCACCCCCAAAGTGATACCTTTAAGATAAGATAAGATAAGATAGTACTTTATTAAATCTTTGCTGATTTTGTCCTGTACATGTGTGAGTAGTGGTCTTATCTTGCTCTCTTTCACAGTGAAATATATCACTCACTGTGATTATTTAAAGTGGAAAAAGCAGGAAAAGGCTGCTTCTACTGCATCTGCTCTGGTACTTCACCCCCTCATGGCTGTTACAGACATTAAACATTACAATAAAATAAACTACAATCTTCTCCTTGACCTCACTTTATATTCAAACGGGATATCACATTCGCTCTACATGTTATTTAAAATGTTAGTACAAGGTGAAATGCATCTCTCTGAAACTTTGGGCTCACTTTGTTCACAAACATGCTTCCATTTTTATAAAACAGATGGTTTGATGTTATTCTACCTGGAATATTCTGCTGAACTACATCCTTCAAGACCAGAAGAATCACACAAGCATTCCTCTTTTTTTGTCTTCTAGTTTTGACTTCAATTTCGGTTTCAGATCTGTGCTTCATCATGTGAATTTCCTTGTTGTCAGATCTTTATATGTGACTGATATCGAACTCTTGGTCTGTGGTTTGTGAGTGAATTTAGACTCTAAGTTATTCTGTATTTTTCTTTTTTGACCTCAGGACGACAAGTCATCACTATTTGTGTGTCTAACATGAGTCTGGTCCTGCTGGAGGTTTCTGCCTGTTAAAGGAAGTTTGTCCTTGCCACTGTAACTTGCTAAATGCTGCAAAGTGCTCTACTCAGTGAGCTCCCTTGTCTCGTAGGTTCCTGCTGCTGTGGACGTGCCAGACTCCAGCTGCTACAACTACTACTATCCATCTCACCACTATCATATCTATCTCTCTCTCTTCATCTCCCTCTATCCCTCTCTCCAACACGGTCTCAGCAGATGTGTGTCTAACATGAGTCTGGTCCTGCTGGAGGTTTCTGCCTGTTAAAGGAAATTTGTCCTTGCCACTGTAACTTGCTAAATGCTGCAAAGTGCTCTGCTCATGGTGGATTAAGATGAGATCAGACTGAGTCCTGTCTGTAAGATGGGACTGGATCTTATCCTGTCTTGATGTTGGGTCTTTGATAATAATAGAACATAGAGTACAGTCTAGTGTAGTCCTGCTTTTGTTATTAGATGACATTAAACGGCTTCTATCAGGAACATAAAGTTCAATTGTATTCTTGTCTGACTTCATTGGATCACCTTTCAGTATGTAATAACTGCACTTTGGTCTGAAGCTGCTTCTGGAAGACTCACAGCAGGTTTCTGATAAATGAGCCTCTGCTTTGCATGTAAGCTCCCACAGATACTGAAGTGCTGATGAGCAGTTTTGAGGTGTCTTTGGCGAGAAGCTCATTTGGGAAGGACGGCCTGTAGAGCTATTAGAGAGCGACTCTTCAGCTCCTTTCTCCTCTCAGGACATGACTATGAAAAGAGGACACTCTCCGGGACAAAGCTCCGTGTATTCCTTGTCTGGCTCCAATACACAAGCGGGACGAAATGCCTTCAGTGCTGCGGCTCTGTCAGAGGAGGAGGCAGAGGTTTCACTGCGAAGGGCACGGAATAAAGAGGCTGAAAAAGGTTTCCCTGGACTGTCCTGTTTGGAGAGGTTTAGGATCAGGAATCAGAGGAGTTTGAGGAGAGGAGGAAGTTTGCTCTCCATTGCAAGATTAAGTCAAAGTGAAAAATAAAGATGATGCTTCAGAAATATAAAATTAGAGGAGGAAGTTTTGCTTTCCATTGGAAGAATTAAATCAAAATGGAACAAATACAGTTGATGTTTTAGACACGTGAAGTTAGGGGAGGAAGACTTTTTGAGGTATTTTGAAGATGATGCCAGAATGTTGGACTTCATTCTTGTGATTTTTGATTGAATTCTCCAAATAAAAGTCTCTTTTAAAAAACATATCCCAACTTTTTTTGGTCCCTACGCCTGGCCTTGATGTTTGTCCATATTTAAAACTTGTTGTATCAATAAGGATGGGAAAAAAATAAATATATACTTACTATAAATGTATTGATAAGCCTCAAACATGTCTCAAAATGTTCAAGGCAGAAGATGATGCCTTTAAAAGTCTTAGTTTTTCATCAGAGAGCATTTCCTGATTTTATTTAATCAAGATGTCTTGCACAGGGTCCTACTTTTATTTTGTTTTTAATTGTTTTTTAATTTGTTTTTAAGGTTTTAAGTTCTTTTAACTGTTATGACTGCATGGCCTTTAAAATGCTCCTTATTTTGCACATGTCCTTAGAGGCATTGTAAAGCACTTTGTAACATAGTTTTTGAGAAGTGCTCTATAAATAAAGATTATTATTATTATTATTATTATTATAGTTTTGTCAGAGCTGCAGCTTTAAACCATAATTCTTTATTCTAACAAACTGGAATTGGGATTTTTTTTTCCAAATTAATTAAATTATTTTGTTATCAAAAATATAGATTGTTTACTTTTCTGTTTTAAGTTGCAATTTCTATCCTCAACTGGACAGATTAAATCCTGAAAAGTTGAAATATGCAACTTAAAGAGCTTCTACATGTTTTTAAACTTGAGCTACTTTGGTTATTTCGTTTGTTTTAATCGTTTAAAAGCTAATCCCAGGTCAGATCTTCTCTGCATTAGAACCTAAATGTGTCTAAGCTGGTTTGACCTGCAGAAACATCTAAAGTCTTGACATCAGTGTGAATTAAAGCCTCATCAGGACTGAGGTTTTCGTCATTGCTCCGCCAGTAAACAGCAGCTCTGTGGGGTGGGTGGTCCGGTCCTGAGGCATCAGAAGAAGTCTCGTCATTGTTCAGGGTCCGGAGAGGAGAAAGTCTGTGTTTGCGCTCTTCATTAGACATTCTAGTGTCAGTAAAGGAGGATAAATAAAACGCTCCCAGGTCAAAGGGAAGGAGCGCTTCACTGCGGTGTTTAAATGTGTTTTAACAGTTACTTAAAGCTCTGCAGAAACTCACCGCCACCTTCAAATGATGGAAATGAGGCCGCAGAGTTTGCAGAGCTGGCAATAATCCAAGTTGAAAGAGAGAGAGTCTTTGTGGTCGGTGTAAGAAGGCAAATCACTTCCTTTAAAGAGGCCGCAGAGCGCTTCATCTTCAAGACTCTAATCGATCAAACAGAGCAGGTTCGAGCTTTTAGATCCTGGTCAGTTTCAGAATCAGTCTTCTTCAATCAGACTCATTTTATTCAATTTAGAAGATCTGCATTAAACACACCCAAATGATAAATCCACCCACATTTAGGGCTTTACATCAACTTGGATTGTTGCAGGAATTATTGCCTTTCCCAGTCAGGGTAACAATCAAAGGATGGATCAACCTGTGGATTAACTCTGCAGCTCAGATTAGAGCAGTTTGGTTAGAACAGCAGCACCCACTCTGTCCCTGCAACACCAGACCTGCTGAATCTGACGCCTCAATTACGCACAGCAGTTATTCCATTTTAAGAGCGACACCGCTGCTGTCAAAAGACACACGTTGGGAGTAGAGTGCATTCATTTCATACAGGAAAAAGATGATGGACTGTTTGCATACAGGAGGGATCCTCAGTTTACATGTAGCTGAGAAAGAATCTAAGACTTGAATTTGTTATAAATGTCTCTAAATGTGAAGGTGGGTCAGAAAGTTTCGGATTAAAGATAAAAAGATTTTTTATAACACCTGTACCAAAACATTCAGAGGGGCAGACAGCATGTTGGAGAGGCTGTGGGACTCAGAGAGCAAACCACTGTCATGTGTTATGGGATTGGAAGTCAATCAGAGCTAGCATGGAACAAGTTCTAAAAATCAAGAAGGATTTATGTTTTCAAGTCTTGTATCTGGGTAAGAAGCCACCTCAACTTCTCGGCTTCTCCAGAGGGTACATGTTGGTGGCCATAACGAATATGTGGTTATGTCAGGATTCACCTGCTTTAGTAGACTGTTTTAATGTGATGCATGACATTTCTGTAATGGAAAAACTAACGTTTACTCTGAGGCTCAAAAGTGATGTTTTTGATAAGTGTTGGAAAGGATGGATTGAGTTCATTAACCCCCATAGAATGGATTTCAGGTAAATCTACAGCTGTCCTGTAACTCCCTTAGTTCACTGCTACACATGGACTGTTGTGTTTTCTTTGTTTGTTGTCATTTTGTCTGTCCTCTTTGCTTTTGTTTTTTTATTGTGAACAAAAAAAGCTCATTTGAGAATGTGCTGTATCAATCTATCTCGAACTTAAATAACAAGATAAAAAGATGAAAAGATGAAAAGAAAAGCAGATTGTCTGTAAATTGTTACAACTCTAAGTCAGCATTTCAATCATGAAGCGACTTGTTACGCAGCTTAAAGCATCTGTCTGCCAGCCGGGACTTAAAAGGCTCCAAATAAGATGATTTGGTAACATCAAGGCTCTCCCAGCGGTAATGATTACATTTGGACTTAAGATCCATGCAAGAATTTGTAGGCCAGTAAATCTGTGGAGCTCCCCTTCCCCCCGGGGCTCTTCAAAAGCCTTGTCATTCAAAGGATGAGGATGTTTGACAATCCCAGCTTGTACTACTCCACCAATTAATTGGATACGTTGTCGGGATGTTCGTTCCTCTCATCTGCTACTTAGAAAGACAAAGGATCCATGGGGGGGCTGTTGACACCTCGGAGTCCGGCTGGGGTATAAAGAGGGCTCCACTCGGACCTGCAGCATTCACTCTCCTGCTGCACTCGGAGCATCAACCTCGAACAGGATCCTCCATTTCTTTTTTCAACCTTTTCCAACAACAGACAACATGCAAGTGCCGAACAGACCAATGGGAACTTATGGATACTCTGTGCGTAATTACGCACCAGCACCGCTCTACCAGCAGTATCAGGGCAGCCAGTGCGCGTCCTCACCGAAACCTCAAAGTGGGAAATCTTTCACTATCGATGCTCTGCTCGCAAAGCCGGAGGAGACACAGAGCTGCCGGGGGAGGAGTCCCACTCACTGCGGGGAGAAATACCATCATCCAGCAGCTCCAGTCCTGTCTCTGCCTGGGCACGTGAGCTTACAGATACCAACAGCACCTTACGTCTACTCGCCGAGCATGTTGCACTCAGCAATGCACACACAGCCTGGATACTCAGTCTACTGCTGCCCACCCTTCACTTACCAGACGTCGTGTCGTGGAGGATTTTACGCACAAGGTAAATTGAGAAGCCTCATTCAATATGAACCAAACAGATGTAAATGTCAGAATCTGGATTGTGTTTTTGTGGCAGTGTTATTAATCATCTATCTTTTCTTTGCAGCTTCCATGTCCAAAGTCAACGCAGGGTTGCACTCCTTCAAAACGAAAGGTGGGAAGTCGAAACGCATGCGCACCAGCTTCACCAGCGAGCAGCTCTCCCGGCTGGAGAAGGAGTTCGCCCGGCAGCAGTACATGGTCGGGTCTGAGAGGTTCCTCCTGGCCTCCGCGCTGCAGCTCACAGAAGCTCAGGTAAGAACTCATCCACAGAAGAGAATAACTCGAGTAGCTTAACCCTAAAGTATCCTCTCATGAATGCGTAAAGGACATGTTTCTAAACTGGATCTTCTTTCTTGTCTCCAGGTCAAAGTCTGGTTCCAGAACAGACGCATCAAGTGGCGCAAACAGAGTCTGGAGCAGCAGCAGGCCAAGCTCGCCAAACTGGGTCTGGCTGCTCCCCCAAAGAGTCCCGGATCTCAAGGCCACGGGGATGAAGGGGACGAGGATGAGGAGTTCTCTGACCTGGATGTGGACATTGATGTGTCTGATGACTCTACTGATCACTGCTGACTGAAGATCTGAGGACTTATGGAAAGACTTTGTGTACATACTGCTGAGAAAGGAGGCCACTGTCTCCCACTATGAATATTTAATAGATGTATAGTTATATATTTAAGTTCCTACAGTTATCGCTCTTTGATGAGTCACTTCATGGTTTTTGTATATTTGAGTAAAATATTCAGAAATATATTTTATGACAATAATGGAAACTGTGTCGTCTTCATTCCTTCTATCAAATGTTAAAAGTGAGAGTTTTGTTTGTGGAAAAAGTTGAATTTTCACATTTTAAAGGTCGTGGAAACTTCTCCAAAAACTTCTGCTGAGTAGAGACCCTACATGAACAGAGAAGAGGTCTGCCAGGTGTATAAAAATTGGGTTGTTGGTTATCACAAATCTCATGCACAAGTTGGAAGTGGGCGTGGCTCAGATAGAATAGTGTGACATCACACATGTCTATCAACCAATAAGAATCAGGCAGATCTTGAATCTAAATTTACAGACAAGGGTTTCTTTCACTACTAGCAAATCTGATCAGACTTCAGCCTCAAGGTCAAGATGTAGATTAGCCAAGTTCTTTAAGTGTTCAATTCCCAAAACATGATCTATATCTTTTTCAAATCTTAACTTTTATTTTGTAATTTCATTCAAAGTTGCAGAGAAATGAAGGTGCACTGAAGCTAAGGCAGGGACACAAACTTTGGTTATACTTCAAGCATTTTCAAAAAATCTGGTTTGTGACAAGGGAAGGTTTTTATGGGTATTCAATAATAAGATAATGACACAATTCTGCACTACAAATACTGCTACTGTACCTGTATATGCTCCTGCTCTCTGAGAAGTTAGAGCACAGAGGAGTGCTGCAGAATATTTGGATGTAGGATCCTGAGCTGTGTTCACACATGCACCAAACTCCTGAAAATGTCCAAAGAGATTCTGAGTGGGCTGCACGTGCAAACGCAAACACACACATTTAAACTGCCAAGTGAGTGGATGTCAGATACCGGGTGTAAAATTAACATTTACATTGTGTGACTGATGCAATCTTCCTGCACATCATGAAGCTGCTGCACACGCTCTTCTTTTCACCTCTATGCTAAATGTGTCTGTTATAACCTAGCTTTGATTTAAAGGCATAAACGGTCATATCAGCGGCCATCTTGGATACCTTGTAAACATTACGGTACGACTGCTACTACAGCTTCTGTGAGTCACATCCTGCCTCCTGAGACTCCTCTTCTTCCAGTCCAACAGGGGAAACCTTCACACTGTGACTATCAGCTCTGCAAAATCTGGGCCAAGCCATCCTGACATTTTCTGGAAATGTTCAGGTTTGCGTGGTGAAAAGAGGTTTTAGTTCCTTTAGTTTTGCCTCTTTATATCATTCAGGATGTGTGAGTTTTTATCAGGATCATTTGAAGAAGTGTGTTGCTTCTGTGCTGCACTTTGTTCACACTTGGTGTACTGTTTTTCGATCTTCACATGAGGATAAGACTCCACATGGTCAGCTCTTTACTGCCATACTTTGTCATATCCACGACTCACTAAATATTCTTTTTTAAGAGCATGTTAGCAAAAGTTCAGCAGAAGCAAAAACAGGTGAGATTCTGCTCACAAGACAACAACATCATCCTTTTCCAACCCTGATCTAAACTAGAACTTAATGTCTGACTGCTGAAGTATCAAACCTTTCTGCACTGAAATAAATCTCTATCAAACCCTCGTCCCACCCTCTGACCTCTGATCTCACTCTGAGCCCAGTTTGAAGACGATGGAGACACTTCCTCCCGGGTTTGAAGTCTTGGACGAGCTCAGGTTCTGATTTAAGCTAAGCAAATAAATAACCAGCTCAGGGATTAGCTGGGATATCTGTAACCCGGGGTGGTAGGGGTCAGTCTGTCTCTGAGAATAGAGCGCCCGGGTCTCGCTCTTTAATCTGTTTAAACGGTCAGTACGCCTGTTCTCACTGCTTCTCAAAGGACCCGGCTCACACATGCCCACCCACCGCCGGCAGGTGTCCTGTCTCTGCTCCATTCACACTCTGCGTCTAGTCCTCCCAGGTGGGACGGGTCTCATGCTGTCTGCCGAGTCCTGGCCGGCAGACATGAGGGATAAAACAGGAGGGAGGACGGCGTGCAGAAAGGATTGGGATGTAGCAAATGAGACCATCAGAGCAGCTAATTGGGGGGTCAACCTGAAAGTGCCGTCCTGTGGAGAACTCCTCTTGTTTAGATAAATAATAGCTTTGCAATTTGTCAAAACGGGAACTTTAATGTGATGAGAAGTGAAGTCACACATTCTTTGAGCTTCTGAACAGATTTAACTGGGTGAATGTTTCAAAAGGGATTTATAGCTCTATTAGATAGCGTCCTATTTTTAAATGATGCATAATGAAAGGACTGAATCAATTAAAGATCCTTTATTTTCCAGACTCATGATTAAGTGTTCTGAAAGAAGGCCGAAGCACAAGATTATATCCTCAAATGTGAATGTTTTTAGTGATCTCTCTGTATGACTGTAAAGTCAACATCAACAAAGACAGCTAGTATCAGGTTTATTTTGTCTTTGATTATTACTCTAACATATTTATTTCTGTGTGTTTCAATGCTTGTTTGTGCCCTAGATCAGTGGTTCTCAACTGGTCTGGCTTGGGGACCCACCATCGCCCCTTAGCGATAAGCCGCGACCCAAATCAAGGAAAAATGTTCAATTTTTCAAATTGATTTAATATAAAGATGGTGCAGTTTGAACCTGAGATACAGAATATCAGATTATGCCAACACACAAAATAAACAAGTGTATTGGTAAACCCAAAACGACCAGCAAGTGGCGATGCTAGAAGAAGAAGAAATATGCCCTTCCACACTCTTTTAGCTGCATTTTAATGTAAAACAAAAAGTGCATAACACATGGTTTCAAGAATATTATGCACAATCATGAAACAAATAAGTCTAACAAGTGAGAACCAGTTTCAAAGAGATTCAAAAATATGTAGTTTTGGCTTAACATAACATGTTAGAACAAAAATGATGCTATTAAAAGAGAGAAGAGTGTTTCGTTTCCTAATGCTGCTTTAACTTGCCAACACCTCGGTGCACACAACACACTGAGGTTTTTCTCGTCCTTTTTTATCAATATAATAGAGTCAATATTTAATGAAGTCGCTGTATTATTTGTGTTTAGCCATGCTTATTTCTCATAAGAAAAAAAAAAACTTTGATTGTCTTCTTCTACACTGTAAAAAGCACGGTGTCACAATTTTCATTTACATTTTTTTACCCCCAGCCGAAGGCCCGCGACCCACTCAAAACCAGTCCGCGACCCACTTTTGGGTCGCGACCCACCAGTTGAGAAACACTGCCCTAGATAATAGAGTGCACTGTTTTATCCCCTAACAAATTATTATTATTATTTTTTAGTGTGCTTCATATCATTCATCTTTTGATATTAAGTTGTATTCCCTCTAAATGTTAGCATGGGTGAGGTGTGAGGGATTTCTATGAATCAGTATGTGTCATCATATTGAATTATTATTGTTGAATTGGAAAAAAAGTCATAAATAAACTTTGAAAAAAGAAAAATATTTATTTTATTGCAAAATAGAGTGAATTTAATTTAATTTAATTCATTCATTCATTTAATTATGTATTTGTGTATCTATTCATTTATTAATTCTTACATTTAATTTACTTATTTTTTGAACATATAAACATTTAAAAAAAACTGATTTATTTTATTGCAAAAGAGTATTTTTTTTATGTGTATATCTATTCATTAATGTATTAATTAAATTAAATTTTTTATTATATAATTTAAATTTAATTTATTTAGTTATTTTAGTTGAATTTCATTTAATTCAATTCACTTCAATTTAATTTATTAATCAGTCATATTTTAGTGCTCTTGCTCATGCCAAAAAACAAAACATGCTCGCTCTAAAGCTTTATAACTTTAGGAAAATTCTTCAGAAAGGTTTGTCAAGATCAAATGTGAGAAGAACTTTGTCCAAAATTGAATCTAAGCAGGATAAATGATTTCTGGAATCACTGAATTGAATTTGAAGATCAGCGCTGATATCAAACCCTGCACTAAATCAGCTGTAAACTGTACCTGACAGATTTTAGCATGTTTACAAATTAAACTTATCAAATGTGCTCCCATAGAGGTGAACACTCACTGAATTTCCTCTACTTGTTTTTGCAAAAAGAAAAGAAAAACAGCTCAGTTTGAGAAATAAGGTTTCTTTTCTAAGTGCAACATGTGTCACGTGTATTGAGTTTTCAGTAGACCTGTTCTGCTCTGGTTTTAATATATAAATCAATAGTAACATATGAAGTTCCACCCCTCCTGTAAAGAGGAGTCAGCAGCATGTAAGCGTATCAAAGAGAGAGTTTTAATAAACAGTGACAGAGCTGATCTCTGTCTCCTGGAGTCTCAGCAGCGCCGCTCAAGGAGCAGAATTTGTGTAAAAACCCCGGAGAGCCGTTTCTGATGTGATCAGCCGGGAATCAGAGCTCTCTCCACAGCCCCACGTAATCCCATTGAGGGGAAGAAAGAAGCAGTCAGAGGCCTGGGAAAACCTGGAGAGTCCTGGAGAGAGAGGAGGAGGAGGGAAGAGGGGGGACTGAGGGTCAGCGGGCTTGACGTCCCAATTAGCACAGGGCACCTTAACGGCTGGAAACAAGCTAACACTGAAAGGGTTTGTTAAGACTCAGTGGAGGAACTGAAGCTGCTTATCAAAGGCTACTGTTACGTCTTCATCCAAGTCCTGAGACACAGTTTGACTTTTTGTTTAACCACGCTGTGAAGACGGACTACAGTGTGCTGATTTGTTCAAGCTTTAGTCATCCAAAGATGGCAGCTAATAATCAGGCATCATGCTGCTTTAAGAAAGAGTATGAAAAAGGAAGATATGGGATAGAAACTGGCCTTGTATTCAATGGTGGTTTTTACCTGGGGGGGCCAGGCTGGGGCCAAGGGTGTTGTCAGAGGGACACATTCAACCCTGACAAAAGAGACTGAGAAGGGCGAGGACCGGCTGAGAACAAACTGGCAAAACATCAGTGCATCCCTTTATACTAGACATATATACTACTGTGTATCAACATGCAGACTGACAGCAGCTGATTGGATGTTTACACTCAACATGAGTCCCTTAGCACTCAAAGCTTTTTTTATTGTATAATATTTGTTTGGTGTGGAGAGGGGGCCACAGGGGGGTCCAGGTTCAGTTTTACAGGGGCACTGGCCCCTGTTGGCCCCTCCCCAGAACCACCACTGCTTGTATTAGACTACAACTGCCACAACCTTGTGTGATATTTTGACCTGTTTGCATTTTCTAACAATGTGAAACAATTAAAGGTGTTTGGTTTAAAATCACGAAGACAAATTAAAGCGGCACGTCCCCAAATTAGGGAAGGTGTAACCAGAGAAGTTTTTGGACAGGCATCTTTTTTCATCTTCAACCTAATTTAAACTTCTGCATCGATGTAGCACACACATAAGTTCATATACAAGCCTGCATACAAGGCCAAACGTACACCTCCTCAAAAATGTGACTATGCGTCCAGACAACACAGACCACAAACCACAAGCCCTGTGATTGGTTCACCGAGCAGCATCATACTTCCTGCATTCATAACATAATGTAATATAACACCAAGTGCAAAGAAATCCCCCTGTCCTCCGTCTACACTGATTCAGCAGCCGCACGTTCATCTCCTCCAAAGTCCCCTCTCTGATCAACCACCCCTCGGCATTTATCAGCTGAAACTCCAACACAATAAGCTCTGATTCAGTCCCCATGAGCTTAATCATGCACACATATATATGGGCATACAATGTAGAAGAACTGGAAACTGGGGATATGACTGGCATAGAAAGGCACTGCTGAGTATTGCAGAGCCACACAGACTCTACAGCACACAAATGTATATAGAGCTCACAACAGAGTAGAGTCAACACAGAGGTATAACCCAGGCTTCACATATCAAGAAGATTCTGTTTCATTTCTCCAGAAAGTAAGAACATAACATCTATGAGTGGCTGTCCTCCACAGGCCCTCTAGTCCCATGCACAGACCCGGTGCTTGACTTGTGACTTGTAGCATGTGTATAGGATGGATGTGTTGTAGATGTTAAATTTTGTATGGTAAGCTATAAATGAATTCCCCTTCTTGGGATCAATAAAGTTGTCTGAATCTGAATCTAATAAGTGGTGATAGAAGGGGTTACTGTATGTCATCCCAGGTTTGGCCACCCCAAGTCCAAGGGATCTGGTTCCGCCCCTGCTGCACCACTCAGCTATAAGAGTGCTTTTTCTCCTCTTTGGATATAAACGTAAGTCACGTGACTGGGCCCAGCTGTAGTGCAGCTCTGAGGTGTGAAAGTTCTCATGGAAGGTAATAACCTCCAGCTCCTATACGACGGTGCACTTCATTTGACCAACGCGCGTTTTAGGGCAGGCGATTGTAAAAATAAAAAAATGCTCCTTTGCATTTTATTTGCAGAGTGCAGGACCCCTCTACTCCATCTAATACTCATTAGCTTTCATTACAAGCGTTTGAAGTGGAAGCCGCCCTTTGTCTCGCGCTGAAAGGACCGCAGTTCAGATGCACAATGGCTTCTGACACGGGCTGAGGAGAGAGGAGAGCTCTCCTGAGGGGAGGACGGAGCCTACTGCTCTCTCTGTCTCAGGAAACAGCAGTTCCTGTTCAGCCTCAAGAAGACACCGTGAGGCCTGTTAGAGAAGAAAAGACTCTCCGGGAGGCAGAAACCTAATCACTCACTAAGAACACGTGGTTTATCCAACGTGCGCACTTTACGCACAAGAAATGTTCCACTATTTGGATCAAATTATGACAGTCAGAGGATGTGTCTCTTCGCTGTGGATATCCTTATGCTACTTTTTAAGTAAAAACACCCTTTAAAGTGAATTTTAATAGATTTCTTCAAGCAAATCTGTGTTATTTAGATGATGTTTTCTCGCACTTAGCAGTGCCAAACTGTTCCTTTACCTATGACGCGTCAAACTTTAGTCAAAGATGTTTAGAAATCTACTTTTTACACGTTTTAAAATTGTTCCACTTCATGCCATATCAAGGATTAAAGGACTCATGTCTCAGCAGGATGCAGAAAAACTCCTCCATGCATTTATCTTAAGCAGACTAGACTACTGTAACGTGGTCTTTACAGGACTCCCTAAAAAGTCCATCAGACGGCTGCAGCTCATACAGAATGCTGCTGCTCGAGTCCTAACAAGGACCAACAAAGTAGACCACATTACTCCAGTTCTTAGATCCCTACACTGGCTTCCTGTCTGTCAGAGAATAGACTTTAAAATCCTGCTGATGGTTTATAAAACACTGAATGGTTTAGGCTGATCTGCTACTACTTTATGAACCACCTGGACCTCTGAGGTCATCAGGTACTGGTCTGCTTTCAGTCCCTAGAGTCAGAAGGAAACATGGTGAAGCAGCGTTTAGTCATTATGCTCCACATATCTGGAACACACTCCCTGAAAGCTGCAGGTCTGCTCCAACTCTCACCTCTTTGAATCAAAGACTAAGACTTTTTTATTAACCACTGCCTTCCTATCTTAGCTCATTTTAACTCACTTTAAATTAAAATTGTAATGTAATTTTTAATATATTTCTAATTTTCCTTTTCTTTTCTGTTTTATTTTATTTGTCATTTTAATTGTGTTCTTTTATGCCTGTCTGAATGTCTCCAATGGTTTTAATGTTTGAATGTAAAGCACATTGAGTTGCCCTCGTGTATGAAATGCACTTGCCTTGCCATTAAAATCATCATCAGATATCTCTAAACCAGTCCAGATCAGTCCCCTGATATGAGCCCATATCATTTCTCCAGGTCGTGTTAGTCTCGGGGTGTTTGTTTACGCAGAGGGGGGAGCCGGCGGAGGGGCGGGGTCTCAGTACAGGTGTCTGAACGACAGCACTTCTCACGCAGGTGACACAAACGCAGCGACGTGCTACTTTTCCCATCTCGTTATAACGGGGTGAAATTTTCCAAGTATTTAAGTGGGACAGATTAGCTGAACACACAAAGCTAATGCGAAACAAAATGGCCAATTAGTTTATTAATGAAGGAGGGAGGTGAGAGAGGGAGAGAGGGAGAGAGAGAGAGAGAGAGGGAGAGAGAGAGAGAGAGAGAGGGAGAGCTGGGGCTGCAGCTGGTCTGACTGGATCTGATGCTTCAATCAACAAATCCAGACCAGAACTGGATCCACGAGACTGTCAATGAATCAATGAAGGTCGAAGCCTGAAGAAAAGTGAATCACAGACCTAACTGTTGATATATTTTCAAAGTAAGGAGTGGACTGCTTTATTTAAATATTAAGAGGTTTTAGTGAGTTTAAGTGATTGTCTTTAGAAGGCTTCATTTTTCTTCATAACATTTCAGGATTGTGTCATTTTTTATTCTACAGAGCTTATTTATTCTCTGTGTTTAATGTTAGTTTGACAGGATGATGGCAATAAGAAGTGTTTTCTGAAAGGAAACTTGATTCACCTCTGCAGCTGATATCTGTTGACAGGAAAACAAAGTTCTTGCTCTCAATATATTTTTCGAATCATTCCAAGATTTCTAATTTGGCGTTGTGTCAAGCCTACCTCTCTCTCTCAGGAAACAGCAGTTCCTGTTTAGCCACAAGAAGACACCGTGAGGCCTGTTAGAGAAGACCGCTCACTTAAACACGTGATTTATCCAACGTGCGCAATTTACGCACAAGACGTGTTGGATCATTTGGATGAATCATGACAGTCAGGAGTCGTGTCTGTTGATGGATAGCCTTATGTTACCCTTTTAAGTATAAACAACCATAAAAGTCCATCCATGTGTTCATTTCTTCCAGTAAAATGTGTGTTTTTAGATCATATTTCTTCTCACTTAGCAATGCCAAAACTGTTCCTATACATATTTCTCAAAGGAACCTTGATTCACCTCTGCTCAGTTTAAAGTCTAATTTTTTGACAAAAGGAGGTGAAATGTCTCAGACTTGTCAATAAGAGGTCAAAGGCTTCATTCAGTCCTCTTAGATTTTATGAGCATGCTCTTACTCAGTTCAGCCACTAGATGGCAGTGTTGGTCTATAGACTGTTCCAAACAGCCTGTGTTCACATCCTCAACATCTCATGTTATTTATTGTTCACACCAGTTTCTAACTCTTACTGATGATTATTTAAAAATTCAAAACATCATTTTTTACTATTAATTTTTTTTTAATACAAACAGTAATTTTGCAAAGTCCTTCTAATCATGTCTGCCACTTTTTGTGATATAAGATGAGATAAAATAACACTTTATTGATCACAAATCGAGAATACATTTAAATACATTAAAAAAAAATAGACACATAAAAATAAGAATAAAATTTAAGGTATACAATTAAATAGTTTTAATTACAGGCAGTAAGTAGATATCATTCCGTATAGTAACAGGTTGACATGCTGAGATTATGGTTTGGTTATGACAGATTGTAAGCAATATAAATAGATAAATATATATGGGTTTGCAATATAACTGTATGAAGATAAAGAGAAAGGTCAAAAGGGCTATATAATAGTACCATGATCAGGTGTATGGTTTCAGATGATGGAAGGTTCCTAAAGTAGAGTTGCAAAGTATCAAAGTGAGTGAGGAAAATAAATAACAACACAGACTTATTGTGTTCACATTACTGTGCTGTCCACCAACTAATGCACAATACAAGGAGTTTGCAATATGCATGTTGTGGGTGCAAAAACAGGATTTACAGTATTCTAGTGTTGTATTTTTTTATTCATCTATTCATCTAAATGTCTTAATTATATCACAAAGTTTCTAAAGTCTAATTTTGCATCCATTGTTTTCTTTATCAAGGTGAGTTTCTGCAAAAAATAATCTTTTTTTAGTCATGATGTCATCAGTAACAGCATGTAGTTCAGAGCGTGGCCACTAGAGGGCAGCACGGGTATTACTGTTGCCATTTGTCCCCCTGCTTCTGTTTTCATCTGCACCCCAAAAACAGTCACACTGAGGATTTACAGACAGACAATTATCTTAAAAAAATGTGCCATAAAAGAGGGAAATATTTGAATGTTATCTGACTGAAAATGTAAGTTTTATTTTAGAAACATATTTTGAATAAACAGACTGAAGTGTTTTCATTATCTCACAGTTTAATAAACAAAAACAGTCACATTTAAAAAGCTACAAATGTTGAAAGTAATTTGGGAAATCTGTGCGTCTTTTTCCAAAGTGAAGTTGCTCATGATCAAACCAGTGTTCCAGACTAACTGTTCACTCATGAACTAAAGTATATGTTTTAAAAAGAGTGCTGGTTTTGTCCCAGAGTGATTGTTCTGTGTTAATGAGAAACACGCAGCAGTTGGGGTAATTTAACACTCCAGGACAAGTTCATTTAAATGTCCTTCAGTGTGTCAGATATTCACACTATGATTAATGTTGTAAAACTAAAATAACACCAAACTCCTGTATCTTCTTTGACATCTTGTGTTAACTATTCTCTCTGTGAGTTCACTAGAATGTGTAATGTGTAACCCCAACTACTGAACCCATTCCCCTTCACTGTTATTAATATATAACATCATGGCATCAGATGAATCTATGTTTGATCTCTTCTCCCGAAATGTTCAAGGATATTCAATCATTTATATTTAAATAAATCTCAGCACTCCCGACCCTGAAAGAGGACTTTCTCTATAAAATGTTCCTGCAGGAGACTGAAGCGCAGAGCTGGGTTTGTTCAGTGTGCTCGGTCTGTCAGGTCTCCGGAGCCTCAGGGGGGAAGGTAAACACTCAGGTATGGAACAACGGTACACTGCCCTGCTTTGTTTTTGTTAATGCAGAGCGATTTGGCCACCTATTAACCAGCAGCGATCAGGGTCAGCGCGTAAAGGCCCCGCAGGGTTTCATTATTAAACTCCACAGAGCTCAAGATCAGGCTGCCGCTGCTGCTGCTGCTGCTGCTGCGCTGTGCGTAAAAGGAGAGATGCGACTGTGCACAGGCTGAAATGATGGGTTTATTAATCTGTTGTTGTGCATTTTATTCTGCAGGTTTATATTTACATCCTGCAACATGAGGGATTCACAACGTGACAGTCTGACAATGCATCATTCAGTTTAACAGGAAGTGTAGATAAACGGTACAGATTGTATCCAAGAGTCAGGAAACTCCTCACAGACTGTTACAGTCTTCTGAAAAGCGCCTAGTGCTTCCAACACATAAGGCCTCAAAACCACTAGCTGGACTCTTCTCTTCTGTTGTCCCTAAATGGTGGAATGAATTGGCCAACTCCATTCGATCTGCAGAGTCCCTCTCTACCTTCAAAAGACAGCTAAAGACCCAGCTCTTTAGGAAGCACTATGCACTTAGCTAGACTGTTCTCCACTGTTGTCCCCAGTGGCAGATCATGTCTTCCAGCTACAGTTGACTCACACTGTCCTGCTCTACTCTGGGACTCTGTGTTCAGGTCTGGAGTGACCCAGCACTTGGTACTTTGGTCATTATTGTGGTGATGTTAATTGTTGATGATGATAATGGAAGGTCTTAAATGTTTTGGTTGCTTCATTGTAGATGTTCCTTATTTAAAAAAATAAAAATAATAAATCCTTATTTACTTTTGTGCATTGCCTTTACACTGCTTGGCAGTACCTGCACCCAAATGGACTTAAAGCACTTTGTTACAGGTACTGATCTTGTTTCCTCTTGTCTAGATCTTTGCTTGTGTTGTTCTTGTTCTGGTATGTCGCTTTGGATAAAAGCGTCTGCTAAATGACATTGTAACATTGTAACATTGTAACAGTTAGGCATCATTTCAATCGTTGTTTCAATCAACAACTAATACCCGGATTTAAATGAGTGATAGGTCTGTTTTATATTCAACAGAGCTCTTATGAGTCAACAACGGAAATATAATTCCCAGGAAACTGCACCAAACAGCTCAGGGCTCACACCAGCTCCAAAGCAGCAGATCATATCTGTTCCCACAAACCTCTGCAGTGATTTTAAAAAAAACTACATCTCAGCAGAATAAGATGGAGCTCTTTCAGAGAACCTCCTGCCGCCGTCTTTAGGAGCCTTTAGCTCTAAACACCTAATCAACAACTTGTTTTACCTCATCATTTCCATCGGTAATGATTTTCTAATGCAGCCTCCGCACAAACGAGCGCATTAAGAAGGCAATCATTAACTTGGTTAGTGCGCCATGGAGAAGAGAGGAGAGGAGAGGATCAGCTCCAAACAGGGACAGACTGTGAGAGCAGGCCGCTTTCGCAACCACAGAGTAAAAGGTTTACACTAAACTTCAAATATGCTTCATTTCCACGCTGCAAGGAGACACGCTGCTGAAATGTTGGCGTCGTTTTCTCAGCTGTCCTCTTCTCACTGGTGAAATAATGTGCCTCAAAGAGTCTGCTTTGCACCCTGAATAATTATTCATCCATTCACATCACGCCACATACAGTTGTGCTCAGAAGTTTACATACCCAGGCAGAATTTGTGATTTTTTTTGGGCCATTTTTGAGAGAATAAAAATGATAAGAGACATTTTTTTCACTCATGGTTAGTGGTTGGGTGAAGCAAATATTTTAGCAAAGAACTGTGTTTACTCTTTTTATATCATAAAGACAACATAAACTACCCAAGAAACCATAAAGTCTGCCAGGGTGTGTAAACTTCTGAGCACAACTGTATTTCCTTCCTGTACTTATTTCAAACTGATGCATTTATAACAAGTGAAGAGAAGCTTTTTATTATCCTGCATGTTTTATTTATTGCAGAAGATTACTGTCATGCTTTTAAATGATCTGTGACTGAAGTAGAACAAAACATATTTTAGAAAAGCTACAAAATGTGTGAATTTTGAAGATAGATTTAAAGTTTTAACTTGTTCTGGAGACTGATAAATGCAATCACACATGAGGTGTAAAATAATTAACAAGAGTTTCGTGCTATGAGGAGAAATTGTTGCATTTACGCATGAAAGAAGTTAAAAATATGCACTTTAACTTGATTGTAATTTTCGATTTGCATCTTTAAAAACAACATGCAAAAATGACCATTAAATCTGAGCTGAAATAAAGTCAAGAAGATATAATCATAACAAAATAGGAAAGTCAAAACGTGGCTTCTGCAAATGCGTATTTTGGATTGCTAAAGTAAAGTTAGGTGCGCATTTGCAGAACTCTTAAACATGTGGTGAAGAAAATGCTTCATAAAAACTCTAAATATGAGCAGGGTGAAAAGGTCAGCTTTGAATGTCTTCATAAAGCCACTCCTAAATACTTTCTGGTCGACTGAACCTTCCCTGGAACAAGTTTCCCTCTCCCCTCCAGCAGATTGTTTCCCCCACAGAAAGGCCAGATATTAGGTCTGAGGCGCGCGCACAATGAGCCGTTAATTGGAGCACACATGTTTTTCCCAGCGTGCCTCTGTAACTAAGCTGCTCCGGTCCTGTGTGATCTATGAAGCAGGTACTTGAGGAGAGACCTATTGGCAGGTGCTCTGCTCCAATCAGCTCCCTCCCCTGTGCTGCGTCGCGCGCACTGAAGGTTGGAGGCGCTTTTACTTTGTGCACACTTGTGCACAGAAACCCTCCGAGTGCGCAAGGACTCCATGGATCAGAGCAATTTGCAGCACTGTTGAGTTTTGTAGCAGCATCTCCTCTGAAGGCAAAAACACCCCTCCAGTGAAAACTCCATCTTTGGTCATGACGCTTCTCTGAGGAAGGGAGGAAAAGGTTGATCACGTTCTTCTGGTTTTTGGTTTCTCCCCTCTTTCAAAGATGATGTTTTCGTCTGCAGGAAAGCGCTGCTTCACCATAGAGTCTCTGGTCGCCAAAGAAAACCCTCTAACTCCCGAGGATCCAATCCGTCCCACTGCTCTCAGTTACTCCAACCCGACGACAGATGCTTTAATGAACAGTTACCAGACTCAGCAGGCCAGGCCCCTGTACCAGACCCAGGACCTGGTGTTCCCAGATACTGTCAGCCACCCCTCCCTCACCGTGGCGCCTCACCAGCTCGGAGGATCACACCTACAGCATCCGCACTTCTTCGGGACGCAACATCGAGACCCGCTCAACTTCTACCCCTGGGTGCTACGGAACAGGTTCTTCGGACACAGATTTCAAGGTAAGAGAAGTGGAACCAAAACAAGACTTCACTTGAACAGCTTGTCAACTTGATTTGATCTGCAAATATGTGTCTGAATGAGCAGACTCTAAATAGTCTGCAGGAACCACTTCATCTAGATTTAAGAGCACTGAGGGTTTGTGCAATCCTTGAATAGAGGTTGTAGAATCATGCGCAAATTCTTGCTTTGGAGACGTCTCCATAGTTTTCGGATGAGTTTTAAACAAGATTAAACTGTTGAAAGTATCCAGTTAAACATTAAATATCTGCCTCAGATAGAATAAAAGACAAGGCCACGGAGTGTCGAGCAGGCTGTCCTCCTGCTCTCATATTTCCACTCTCACTCGCCCTGCAGCTCCTCTCTCACACGGCCCCATGCAGCCAGGAGGAGATAAGCTCAGAGGTCTCCATACAAGAAAAACTCTCCCTCAGGCTGCTCAGCCTTTTTTTCATTTGATTCTAAAATAAATAAATAAATCAGACACAACAGACTGGCTGTGAGGACAGAACTGATAAAATCCAGGAGGATAAATTCAGCAGAATGAGAGAAGAAAAGCAAATTAGAAGCTCAGCGTTTAGGAGAGGATGTGAGGACAGCCTGCAGTGGTTTATTTACCACACAGACCTCAGCGCACACCACGAGACACAATGCAAATGTGTGTTATCATAATTATGGTGATTATGATTTAAAGGCACTAAATAAAATGTTACAAAAAAAGACAGAATTATGCAAATCCATTATGTTATAAAACTGTTATAATAATAATTCTCACACGTGGCACCTTAACGCACCTTCAATATAACGGGCTGGATAATTACTCCCCATCATTCAAAGCCCTCTGGTCAGATTTAAAATGTGATATAAGACAATAAGAAACAATTAAATCTAAATATATTTACAATGTAATAAAAGCATTATTATTTACCCTGATTATTTATATATAATATATATTATTTCTAATTTAAACATCTCCCTAACAGACACAATGGGAGGTGTATCAGGTTGGTCGCTAATGAAGCTGTCAGTTAATTCATTAATATTCACTGTTAAAAAAAAAAGGAATGATCCAACACTATTTCATATTTGCTGTTCATCTAACTGTGGTCGTTTATCCCACTATATGATTATTACAGGCAGTCTGTATGATATGTATAATTACAAGTTGTGTACGGAGGTTCTTTACCTCTGGCTAAATCTTTAGAAATTAAAGTGATTGTTCAAAAAACTCAGGAATAGAAATAAATACAATATTAGAAATTGTTTGTTTTTAAGTAAAAATGATCTGCAGAGTTCCTTACATATTAAACGTAATGCTGGTATTAGTTGAATGAATGATTTTGCATTGGGCCTTATACAACAAGGAAAGTGGAAAATATAGCTTTTTAAAACAGAGGCCACATCACTTTTATTTTAAAATATATTTATTTTCTAGAATAAATATAGTGTGTTCTAAAACGGTATAATTATGTCATCATTATTTCGTTATGCTCCAATTCAATAACGGGTCATTTATTATTATTATTTTTATTATTGTGTTTTTTTAAACAAAGTTTATTTATGAATTTTTCAATACAATACTAATAATTCACAGTGATGACATATACTGATTAATACAATCCCCCTCCACCCCGACCCAGGGTAATATTAAGAAGGAATACAACTTAATATCAAAACATTACAATGGCATGAAATAAAAACAAATGACTAGATAATAATAATAAGATAAATAGTATGAAATACAATAAATACATTGAAATAGATACAAAAATGAAGAAAGGGAAATGTTATGGGTTAAAACAGTACAACATTATCTAGAGCATACACAGGCACTGAAACACACACAAGAGGGGAGCAGCAGCATGAGCCAAAGGGGCATCTCAAGGGTCCTTACAGTTTATAATTATTGTTTTAATCGATTTTAATATTATTCTATTTTTTGTATTATTATTATTATTATTATTATGTTGCGTTGTTGTTTTTTATTACAAGAGATTATCAGAAAAGATGTAACAGTTTGACAACACTTTAGCTCCCAATAATAATAATAATAATAATAATAATATTAATATTAATAATAATAATAATAATAATAATAATAATAATAATAATAATAATAATAATAATGTATAAATCTTGTATCTTGTATGTGAATAATAAGCATACAGGTTCAGCAGTGATGAGGTGATGAATAACACTCTACCTTGCCCCAGCTGACGGCCGGTGTCTCCTCTCTCTGTACCCGGGCTCAGGTAACGATGTGTCCCAGGACAGCCTGCTCCTCCACGGTCCCTTCGCCAGGAAGCCCAAACGCATCCGGACGGCCTTCTCTCCCTCTCAGCTGCTCCGCCTGGAGAGAGCCTTCGAGAAGAACCACTACGTGGTGGGAGCCGAGAGGAAGCAGCTGGCGAACGGCTTGAGTCTGTCTGAAACACAGGTATGTCATTAAAGCTGCACTGGGGGATTTTTTTTAATCATTAATTTGACTTGTTTTTAATTAATCCTCTAAATTCTCTAAAAATGTCATTTTTTAATCACTCGTTTAGTTTTTTTTCCCAACATTGTTTTTATTGATTTTCAACAACTTCAGACATACATTTGTCAACATTCATATACATATCATTACATAGATACAATACTGAACACACACACAAAAATCCCAGGTGCATTAAGAAAGGACATAGAGGTCGTTTAGTATTTTAAATTAAACCAGCGTTCTATGATAACTGTTATTATTTGTAGTTCTTTGACTATAATAAAGTAAACTGGAAATTGTTTGATGCATCATAGGATAACTAATTTAATGTGTTAATTCAAGATATTCGATATAATACATTTAGGATAAATATAGGGTTTAATGTGGAATTATAACTGGACATTTTTAGCTACATGTTAACCCCCAAATTACCAAGCTACATGGAAATATGAGTGAATAGGAATTTTAATAGGCTACTAACCTGCATTATTATTTGGTCCTATGTTGTACAGTTATCATTATTTAATTGTATTTGTATTTATATCTTATTAATTACTTCTTCTATTAATATTATTTGACATTCTAAATTATTGTGTACAGGAGCAACTTTAATGTCTGAATTCCACCCCGGGATAAATGAAGTATTTCTGAATCTACATTACTACTAAATTATTTTAGTGACAGAAAATGTTATTAATGTTGAATTATTTAGATATACACTATTATACAGTAATTAATCTAATTGGACAAGAGGTATTCCATGAGTGCCGATATACATAATATCATCACTGCACTGTTTACTTTAAGTATTACTCCACTTCAGCTTAAACACAGGTAATTAACATTACAGCAGACTGTTTGTTCAGCTAAATGAAGCAAGTACCTCAAAATTACACACTAACGCTGCTAAAGTAATCATCAGGGTCTTATTTCACTGTTTGGAAACATATAAAAATAAGTGCTCGGGTTTCTTTGGATCAAGTTACAGAACTAGTTTTGTTTGAAGAGGAAAATGTCTGATTAAATACAAAAACTAAGAGGCCCAATCTGTTGCCTGTTACTTATTTTTTATGCTGCTTATAAAACTGTTGTCCTAAAGCAATATCACACTTGAGTGTTATTCTAAATATGAGCGCTGCTGTGATTCAGCACTCGGTTTGAGGCCAAATCACAGCAGTGCTGGTATTAATACATCAGTCCTATTTGTGTCTTATTGCTCAATTGTTATAAAAACATGAAACCTTAAAGAAAAAAATATAAATTACAATATGTAAATTATATTATCCATCTAAAACTACATTATACACAGATATGTTGAAGATATTTTAGATAAACAAACCAGTGTAGTCTAATTTAAATAGACTAATCAGACTCATGAGACTCAGACAGTTAAGATGTTACACTCTCGCATGCCAGAGGATAAAATGGTGTAAATATTTATAGCTGTGTTTAATGAGTCCACAATATCTCTATTAGGCCTAATAGGCAGTATTAAGAGAGGCTGACCGAGTCAGCAGTTTGGATAGAGCTGCTTACAGGATCAGGTTCAGGTGTCAGTCAATAAGGTGTTTGCAGTTAAGCACTATTTTTGTTATGCATATTTTACAGACAGTGATGTGAATTTTAATGAGGATACAGAAGTTGTTTTGGATCGTTTGTCAGTGTTGTGAAAGCATAGAGAGTGAAATTATATCATATCTGATGCAGTGAGCTGTTTGTGCTCCTGAACATCAGATGAAGTCATGGGTCATGTAAAGGGCGTTATTACCTTATATCTCCCTCAGCAGGTAAAGAGATGCAAGCAGTGACGCCTATTTTAAAACACACAAATTCTTAGCTAACATTTTGGTTGTGTTTTAAAAATGTCTGAGCCACATCCACTAAAAACACTGACCTAAAACATTTCCATTCCTTGTGTTTCTGTGAAAACAGCTTTTTTTAAACCCCAAGCCGGGCGTAAGTCAAGAGTAGGAAGCTGATATAAGTGTTGCTATTTCAAATATGCAGCCTGGCCTTGTATACGTCGGCTGGACTGATACTCCAAGGACACATAGGCAACACAACTCAGACAGGAAGCTCCTCAGCTGGTTGATCTTTACTGTACATAAATGTCAAGCTTAGGGAGGATGTGTGTTAGAGTTGTTGTTGTTGATGTTTGAGGTTGAATACTTTTATGAAACGCAAAGGGGAGAAAACATTCGTATCAAAAATGCAAATAAGTGGGGTTTCAGTGAAGGAGGGAAATAGAGGTTTTAGGGAGTGGTGGTGCAAGCTGTTATAAAAATAGTACCTTATATGTTTGATTGTATCTACAGTGTGCAATCTCTTTTATGTATACTATGGAAAGAAAAGGTAATTGCATGATATGTGAGAGTCATTTGAGTATCTGGCACACCAACAGGCAGAAGATTTATCTCACCATAGTGTGAATGCCAAAAGGTCACACATTGAAACGAGAGCAAGAGCTAGTGTGATCATAAATTGATCCATTTAACTGATAGGATTTCCTCTGTGAGATTCTTGCCTGAGAAGATTTGTTGGTTTTGTTCAAATCAAAATATTTTTTGTTGAGTTGTTGATGGTTGGCCTGAGAGGAAACCCCAAAGATTGGAAGATATCACTGTAAACAAAAGGGACGTTGGTTTTTTGTTGTTTTGCAGAAATGTCTATTAATTGATAGATTGAGCAACTAAATAATCATTCACTGCAGACTCAATAACAAGGTGTCTAACAGGTCAAATTGTCCACCTTGAGAGATGTCTTTTGCATGCCAATCATCATCATTTACCTGTCTTATCTTCCTCCCAGGTGAAGGTGTGGTTCCAGAACAGACGGACCAAGTACAAGCGTCAGAAGCTGGAGGAGGAGGGACCAGACAGCCAGCAGAAGAAGAAGGGGAACCATCACATCAACAGATGGCGACTCGCCACCAAGCAGGCCAGCTCGGAGGACATAGACGTGACCTCAGAGGATTAAACACCAGACAATACAACCCAGAACCCCCATGCCCCCTTTCAGACACTTCTAAGGACCAACTCTATTTATTATGTAATATTATTATAAGTATAATTAGACACATTAGAAGAAGATATGTGATCACTCCACATCTCTTCATCGAGGTGTTATACTCTGACTCTGGAAAAAAAATGACATCTTATTTAAATATCCATCCTGGGACTGAGGAGAGGTCCATCCATTATTTAAAGATCTTTGGTGTGTGACCAAAGAAGAAGAAAAAACCAACCTCTTCCTCCATCTTTGTGCTTGTTTGTTTTTTAATGTACATAGGCCACTTTAAAAGCTTGTTTTCAAAGAGGCTATTTGTTTCATTAGAGCTGTTTTTACCACCTGCTCGGGTCATTAACACCTCATTGCTCGCCACACCCTCTGCGCCACCTGTGTACCGTGTTAATTTACATTTCTCCTCAAAGACGGGAACACGCCACACACTTTCAATCCTCCCAGAGAGAAAGGAGAGCAGGAGCAGAACAAAGAAAAGACAGACCATGGAGCATCCTAATTTGTCACTCGCTGCGTGGTTTCTTGTTTGCAGAGCCATTCCAGCGCTCTGTTCTGCTCCTAATGAAGAGTCTCCACAGAACCGGGGCGATTCAGAAGCAGCTGTGCGTGACTTCCAGGACAGACGAGACGCTGCAGAGACCTCTGCTGTCAGGGGCGAGTTGTGCCGCATAATAAAAAGCTGGTCCTCAGCTTTGTGCTCCTTTTACTGCCGGAGAAGACGTGATGGACGACGTGTGAATTTCTGCAGATTTCATCAAAGCACTGTGTGTAGTACAGAACATATGAGAACATACTTTTCAAGCAGAGCATGTAATTACAAGAACATGGTTTAGAAATAAAGACAGAAGCTATTTCTCTCATGTGAAACGGGAACAGTTTTTGTGTGATTCAGGTGCTCACTTTGTATATCACCTCAAGAAGGAGGACGAGTCTGCAGGTTTTCCTTCCTTCAGCTATGACAGCTGCACATTTCACTCATTAGCTCATCCCTGCATGTGCAAATCAGTGTGACACATGCTGCTGCAGTGTTTGAAAGAAATCCTTCAGACTCTCTTATCCTCCACAGCACATGAAGAATTTCCTTTTTAAAGGTGCTTTAAAATACATTTAAAAAACAGCAATTTTTTAGCTACCCCAAATATTCTAAGAGCAGTTTAGGAGGCTCTTTGAGGTGTCAGGAATGTTGCAGGACAGTCACACAGGTGTCAGGTGTGTTACCTATCAGCCGGTGAGTCCTCTGAACTCCAGCAGGAGGGGGGCACTGAAATACTTCCCTCCTGGAAGGTACAACCTTTGAAAAAAAGAGGAAAGTAGTTACTATTGTGCAGCAGTTCTTTCACCAACGTGCCTCTGTAATCATCTGTCAAAGGGAAACGGAAGGAATACCCCCCCCCCTAATGACCCCACAGCTGACGTCTGACCCTGATGTCTTGTTTTGTAAGCGAAGAAACAGTGAGACAGGCAGGAGAAGGGGAAGTACTCTGCAGCATTCACCTTTTTCTGCACATGCAAAAAGAGGCCACATGCTTTGTTTTGAGTATCCAGGACATCCAATACTCACTGCAGGTGCAAATGCATGCTAAAAGAGTTTCAACATTCCTTGTTTTGTTTAAATAAACACCATCAGAAGGCATTTTAACAGGTAAAGTAGTTCCCTCTGCCAGTCAAAGCACAGTAAACGTCTGTGGTGAAGGTGGAATCACAGCTCAGTCAGGTAAAAGGTCAGGAGGATTACGCAGAGCCGCTTCTCATTTGTCTTTTAGGAAAATAATTAAGGGGAAAATCACGCCCGTCTCCCTAAAGACCGCGTCTCATGCCGCCTGAGTCAGCAGAGAGGAGAGTTCAGAGTGAGATCAGGAATTCAGCGTGAAAAACAGACGTCTCTCTAGAGGAGCGGAGAGCTGCCAGGTGGGAGAGGAGCCGACAGAGCCTCCCTCCTGCTGCTGCTGCAGTGAAGGTGTCAGGAAGCTGGTCTGAAAACAAAGCACCTGGTCCAACCGTTCTGTGATTACTTACTTTATGTAGAAGGACTGAAGCCTCTGTCTCTCAGCTCACAGATACACGCTTCAATGCTGCATTCTGAGTCATAAATAATGCAGTGTTGTCACAGCTGTCACATAGCTTCAGTGAGCTTACAGAATCATAAATCACTGACCGGAAATTGAAGATTAGCTAGTATAGCTTTTATACAATTTTAAAATGTCTGTTTTTTGTTTTAAGTGACAACAAAAGAAGCAAACAGGATATCAATAAACCATAAAATGCATAACAGTCTTTATGAAAAGTGTTGTCAGTTGAAATCAAAATATCAAACCTATCAATTAGAAGCTGTGTTTATTGATGTTGTTTCCTGCGCCTTCTGAAAATGTGTTTATCAGAAGTCCCGCCTTCTCTTGATTTTGATTGGCCGGTGAGAAGTGACATTGAAGAGTGCAGTTGTACATTTTGAACTAGTGACAGGAAGTATGCAACCCTTGCACTGATTTTGCGCCAAGGATACTGACAACGATGAGCTGCAATGGTTGAATAAAGAATAGATAATGGAAAAAAATGGCGTCAATGGACACACCGGTTAAACCAAGTTAATTCATTTATAACCTGATGATTACTTTTCTACTAAACAATTAAAATTATAAAAATCTGCAAAATGTAACAGAGTTATTTCCCAAGCTGAAGGCGACATCTTTGAGATTGAAACAACAACAAAAACATTTTGAATCTCTTTTCAGTTGAAAATAGTTCAACTTTTGAGCACGGCTGAGCTCATTAACGTCACTTTTTGATAACTGACCAATCAGAATAAAGAAGGGCGGGACTTCTGATATAAAAATTTTGTTAACAACAAAGGCAGACATCCATAAAGAGGAGAAACTAACCACACTTTTTCCCAGAGGGTAAATTTTCCAGGTCTGAGTAAATATGAAGCATGCAGAGTAATTTAAAACAGACTTAATGGTTGCTATAAGGAAACAGAAGGATTGTGGTAACAGTAATGCTCTGAAATCGACAGCAATTGAGGTGCTGTCAGGTGTTTGAGGGCCTGTGTCCACTCATAGCGTTTTTACCATACTCTGTATTAATAATGGAATCCTAGAGGTCACCCATCTGTTTCTGCAGCACTGTTTTTAGGCCAATTTTCAGCGGCAGCCATATTGAAAATGTTGAACTCAGCTTAACTGCTGTCGAGCGAGTGTGATGTAAAGAGGCGGGCTTTGAGCCTCCTCGCCAACAGCTACAGTGTTCCCGCCTGTCAATCAAGTCAGCTGTGCCTCTCATTGGAAGACTTGTAATCTAAATATCTTCAAATTGGCTGTGTTCTGAAAAAATTCACCCCCCGTACAGTGTGTGCCAATCAAAAGATGAGCTATCCAGACTACTCTTGTTTTTTGTACCAGGCAGTAAACATGTTTATTTCTGCTTTAAAGATCGGCTTCTTTGAATTTGTGTGTATGTGGTTTCCGGTACTTCTGGAGCCAGCCTCTAGTGGACGCCCGAGGAACTGCAGTTTTCAACACTTCTGCATTGGCTTCAATTCTCACAGCTGGAGGTTGACGCTTGGTTTTTACAGATGCCAACTATTTGATCTGCAAATGTGCTGCCTATCATGTTCCTGTGCATCGACTCATGATTTCTTACTTACTGTTACAGACTCGTACTACACTTATTAAAGGTGACATATCATGCAAAATCAACTTTTTAATGGTTCTCTACCTGAAATATGTGTCCCTGTCTACAAACCCCCCGAAAATGAAAAGAATCCATTCTACCCCTGTTCTGATTTCTCCACCTTTCTGTAAATGTGTGCTGAAACCAGCCGTTTCAGTTTTCAGTGTTTTTCATACGTCACAACGCCATCCAGTCTGTAACAGGAAGTCAGAGCTCGGAGCTTGTTCAGCCCATAGACTGTATAAAATACAACTCAACCCCTCCTCCGTTTTTCATTCCCTGCACACGTGTGCTCACAAGGAGCTTAGGAGGGAGGCATGCTAGTTGTAGGCTGTCTTAATAAAAACAAGGTCGGTTTTACTCCCCACGTCTGCAGATTTGAAGATCTAGTGGATGATTTTTATTTTCCATGGAAAAGTGCTAGCGCTAGTTAGCATAGCCACATAGCTACATGTTCATAGCTGTAGCTGTAGCTGTAGCTGTGTACCAAGACACACGTCGACATACTGATAAATAAAACAAGAAACACTAAATCTGTGACCAATGGTTCAGAAAGGTCCTGCTGCAGGCGCCTCTCCGTCAGGATCAGATTCTGGATCAGATTCAGAGGGTTGAAGTAACGCGGGTCTGTGAGCAGCCGTGTATATTCAGCCAACATGTAAACATTAGATCAACGTGCTGGACAGCCGAGGCCACACCCACTTCCTGAGGGGGCGTGGTCAGAGGGAAAACAGACCGTTTGAGGAGGGCTGAAGAAGAGGGCTTTTCCGGCAGACCAAAATCTGATTTCAAAGTGTTTTTTTGAGCATAAACTTTAAAGACATGTTTTGGGGACCTCTTAGACCAATATATATTGATGAAAAAAGCGTGATATGTCACCTTTAAAATGTAGTGGATATAGAAAACAGACATTTCTGTAAAACCATTATTTAGCTTCATCACTGAAATTCTTCCAGCAGACAAACATGCAGAAAATAAGTGATAGTGTGAGATATAAGATCCATAACCTGCTGTATTTTTGGACTCCAGCACGTGTAATGAATGAAGTTTGTATTTGTCTCACCTTCTTTATGTGCAACAACTTCCACCAGCATCATCCTCCGATTCCTGCGTGTGGCTTCATGTCGAACTACCTGCCTGCCGTGCTGCGTTCCCCCAGCAACCATGCAACAAACACACTAATGACAGATCGTGACAAAAGATAACACCTGAAGACAGAAAGTTTATATAAATCAAGTGCAAACACAAACACAGAGACGAGGTAGCGTTCTTACAGTAGACACCTTGGCAGTGATTTTCACATGTGTGTAAATACAGTCGTCACTTTGTCATTTCATGATTACAAGGTCATTTGTAGTCGAAGCTTATAAAACACATCATCATTTCAGCTGGCATCAAAGTATGTAGACATAGTGAGTGAGTAAACATGTTGGATTTCAGAGTGACAGCTTCCAGTTCAGAGGAAGCCAAAGCACACACACACACACACACACACACACACACACACTGGGAGTTACAGTAGCATTAGCAGCTTTAAATAATCATAGCATCAATGCAGAAAACAACATGTTATATTTCACAGGTGAGTTAAAAATGACTTTTTTTATATTAAAGGGAATTATCAAGTTTAAGACAAACATGGTTTAAGTGTAAAAGTTGTTTATACTCGATTTACAAGATAAAAAATAAAGAGGAAAAAAAACAATTCTGATATAAAACTTTCATAATGTGACATTTTCTTCTGATCATTTGTTTCATATAAAATCAGTGGTTTTAACATTTAACATACTTAAAAGTATCATCATAAAAAACAAGTTCACAGAAATACAGATTATAATTCATCCTGATTCCATTCACAGTATAACATCTACAATCCTAACTATGTTCATTTACATATACCTCCATCTTAACACACTTATTATATTTATTTAAAGCTTATACATTCTTTTTTGGTTGTTAGCTTATTATTTTGGAAAAGTAGAGAATAAAAAAGTACAAATCTTAATTATGACATAACTCTGGCCTGGTGTTACAGCTTCACGCGATTTGTCTCATATGAGTGATTCTGATTTTGGTTTTCAATCTTGTAAACATGTTTACTGCTACGTCTTGAAAATGATTCTTCTTCTTCTTCAACCTGTTTCTAATCATCCCCATACATGTTGCTCTTCCAGGTTTGCATTCCTCAAATGATATAAATCCTGATATCTTGCAGAAATTGTGCCAAGAGGCTGCCAGGGACAATCCTGTATAAAGTCTGGGCGAAATTTAAGCTGATTGCAGGAGTTTTGTGCACATGTGAATGTTTGTTTCATCAACTAAATGATCAAACTATATCACCCTTGATGGTCGGCACCAGATATACTAGTCAGTTAGCTTTATTATTGATATTCTTATACGATTGTTGGTGAAAAATTATGGTCATGAGTTGTGTCTGAGCTGAAGTGAAGCCTCCAGTTGTAGCTCTGGTTAATGTTACAATGTTACAAAGTCATTTAGCAGACGCTTTTATCCAAAGCGACGTACATACAAGAACACAAGCAAAGATCTAGACAATAGGAAACAAGATCAGTACGAGTAACATGGCTGCAGCCGTAACGCTGTATTGCTCTACTACCTGCATGTAAACAAGCACAGATAACAGATGGCATCTCGTGTGTAGGCTGTGTGTGGTTAACTTGACTGGAGCAGTGAGTAACCAGCACAGGTATGTGGATATTAACCTGCAAGGAGGACAGAAGGCTGAGGGTGCTAGCTCTCATAATGGTAGCCACACTTGTCAAGCTAATTTGACATAATTTACCCTCAGACTGTGATCCTGTGTTCAGCTGTGTTAAATAAACAGATTGTTTTCTGAGTGTTTTCTTACCTTAGTCTGAATTTAAATGTCTGTTTAAACAACGAGGAGATGATTTGCTTTGGAACGTCCCTAATATGAATACAGGTAAATAAATCTTTTTGAGCATCCCTTGTTATTTGGTATTCCTTTCTTTGTTAGTGTCCATTTTATAACAGTGATAATATATATATATATCTTTTTTTCCTGTTATTTATTTAATTTTATTATTGATCAATGTCTTTGCATGCCTGAAAAACGCTTTATAAAATACATTTATTATTATTATTAACATTATTATTATTAATAAAAGCAGTATAATAATAATAATAATTGTTTTTATTATTATCAACAATAAAAATAACATTCTAATTATTATTCATAAAAATATAATTATTACATACGTCATATGTAAATGTATGTCATCACATGTCATTAGTTTTAATGTAGTAAACAGAATGTGTCCTCATGATTATCTCTCCTCCTCTGTAAACACATGCTCACTCCTCACAGACACATTTACCATGATTCATCCAGCTTCAGGAGATCTGCTCCAGGACGAGCAGCGGGTCTTCGTCTTCGTGTGTCTGGCAGCAGAGATCACTCACAGGCCTTTGTTGTACGTCAAAATCTTACAATCTGTCGCCATGGAGATCTCTGGCTCCAGCTCGTTCACACTGATCTGTGGGAATCAAAGCAGAAGAAAAAAGGTCAGCGGTACGGGACAGAAACATTTGGCACTGATATATATAATGTGTACAGACTGGATTAAATGCTGAAGATGAATCCATAGATGAAGATAAGCTGCTTCTGAGAGATCTGAAACAGTTTCTTCTGTTAACATGAAGAAGCTTTAAATGTTCGTATTTACTGCTAATGTGCAAAA
This sequence comes from Notolabrus celidotus, assembly GCF_009762535.1. Taxonomy (NCBI): domain Eukaryota; kingdom Metazoa; phylum Chordata; class Actinopteri; order Labriformes; family Labridae; genus Notolabrus; species Notolabrus celidotus. The sequence goes on from NC_048293.1 coordinate 26,300,363, forward strand.
GGAGCCAATTTGGCAGATTGAAGTCTAATTTGAGGTTTGCATCTCCTAATATTTGAACCAGAGACAGATGGCTGTTGGTGTTCGCGTCAGAATCCTAATCAGACATCTTGGTAGGTGTGAAACAGGGAAGTGGGACAAATTGAGTAGGCGGGGGGTCCGGGGGAACGGGGCATTCATGTTGCTTTTTGGGAAGCTCTTTTTTTTTTGTCTGCTTTTCTTGCAGAAGTGCAAAGAGGACTTGTGAGAGAAAAACAGGCCTGCTTTTCACAGGACTGTTGGCGGCACATATGTCTGAAGTTTTCTGCCATATGGCTGTCTGAGATATTTCAGCGGTAATTAAATCCTAAACATTATAAAGCCAGAGCCGGTTGGCTCGTGTCAGGAAGTCAATTGGCAGAGAGGAGACAAAGAGAGAGACGGAGTGAAATGTAAAAATCAAATGACAGACGTTTAATTAATGAAATGACAGAGACTGGAGGTAATAAGGCTAAAGTTAGATCTCAGCCTGTTGGCCTGAATGGCAGCATGAATGGAGGCGGTGGAAGCTCTGCATAGATCACAACAGAGCGGGGTTGAGTCTCAGAGGGCCACGCCTCATTAGGAGAGCTCAACAGGAGACGTTAAAGAGGTCAAACAACCCGGGTCATCAAAATCAGTCATTGAAACCGAGTCGTGGCCGACATGAGGAAAGTAGATATCAGACGGGGAGTGAGAGGAGCTTCTGGTATTTCTATTATGATGTTGTTTGTCTGAGTGTTACACTGATATCACAACTACATGGGCTTTAGAAGTGTTATATTCATGATGTCTGGCACACTTTATGATGTTTTGTTCTTTTTATTTCAAACAACAGAAAACAAAAATGGTCAAACCCAAACACATTGATTATATCTGATTGTATTGATAAAAAAACATCTTAAATAATAAAGAAATACCAATTTTAGGGTAAAAATAATGAGATGGTAACACCGTGTAACTAATTGATCTTTACGCTGGTTGCAACCCGTCATAAGACTTAGGGAAGACAGAGAAGTAGCATTACTGTAGGCCTGAAATGCTAGTCATGTTGTGTCGAGGCTGTAGTGCAACCACCCACCACAAGTCTGGACTGTAGCTCTGGTTGATAGCTACTGCCATAATGATTTAATGTCTACTACCTGGATGTAAACAAGCACGGATGACACATGGCATCTCATAGCTTGCTTGAAACTCAAGGAGCTGGTGTCACTTAATGTTTTTAAATCTAAAATGAAAGACCTTGAAGTTGAATCTTTAGGATGTTGTTGTTTTTGGTGTATCTTGCTACAACTGCCTCCTAGGTAATTGCTCCTTCTGCGACAAACATGCTTGTAAATTGTACTTTGGTTCTCTGTGTGTCTGTCTGTAACTTTGTGTGTTTTGCTGCTGACTGTCTTGCTCAGGTCTCCCTTGAAAAAGAGATATTTGATCTCAATGGGACCGACCTGGTTAAATAAAGGTTATATGAAATAAAAAATAGCTTAGCGTGGTTTGTCAGTATTTTGATCTAAAACTGAAATAAAGTGGTATGTAGGCTGTGTCTGCATGTGGACGTTAACCTGCAAGGAGGACTGAAGGTTGGTGTTGCTAGCTCTGCTAACTTTAGCCACACTCTGCAAACCAATTTCACATGGTTTACACACAGACTCTGGGATCCTGTGTTTAGCTGTGTTGAATACATCAAGCTCAATTTTGACTGTTTCCTTTAGACTAGTCAGGATTTACATTTCTGCTTTAAAACCAGGAAACAAGCTGCTTCCCTGCTCATCAAGGTCATCAATGTCCCTTCCTCTGATACTGAAACCCTGGCAGTGTTCTAATGTATAAGAAACTGGATTCTGCAGGACTGAGGCGGACGTTTGTGGAGCTTAAAGAGGAAAGACTTAGAGAAGAGAGAGAGTTATTGGGAGGATGTACCTCAGACATCTGTGGGAAGAGACTGATGGCGAGGGGCAAAGCCAGCCCGAAGGCGGCGAGGCACACCAGGCTGTGGATCGGGAGGACCAGCCTCCGCCGTCTCTGCAGGAGAGGAAGCCTGGAGGAGAACGATAGAGCAACATCAAAACAAAGAGACACTGATTCAAATATCAGAGAGGCCTTTTCTGTTGAACCTAAAGTTTATCCACCTGTAAGAACATTTATAAGACTGTTTGTTGTTTTGACTTTAATAACTCGGACACAAAATCCCTTACGAATATTTTTGCAACACTTTCAAATATATTGCTATGGACTGTAATTTATCCGACTGATCACACGGACTATTTGAGGACATTTTAAGAATCCATCTCCAGAAATAAATTTTCTCGTCTCAGCCCATATTCCTCCTCCTCCTCCTCCTCCCTCCCGGCTGCCCTCCGTAGGATAATCCCCTCTTCAGTGTGCGGGACAGTGAACTCAGCAGGAGCTTGAGAAAGAGCCGCTCCATATCTCCTCCACCAGCGACGCCTCTTCCCCTAACGAGGAGAGCTACTGCCTAATGAGGGAGCTCATTAACACATATGGCTGCCATGGTTTAATTAGGCTACACACACACACACTCACACACACTGACTGGAACGTGCAGATACCCGTCATAAAACTGGGATACAAAGAGGCACATCAATGAGAGGAAAGTTGTGAGTGATAGAGGAAGAAGTGGTCTCTCTTTTAAGTTTAAAAAATAGATATTCTCCAAACTTATTAACACACTTATCTTAACGGGCATGGGATAATCTGGCCACATCCTGTTGAAGTCTTGAGCAGGTTTGACTGTTTACATGAACCTCTGACACCCTGACTGTTCCTCCATCAGTCACGAGAAGGCCAATAATGTGATATCTCAGCTGACAGACACAGAAACACTGAGCCAATAAATACACAATAAATAAGAGCACAGAAAGTGTCTGAACTGTCACGCTGCAAAGCCAACGCAAAGAGATGTGGAGCAATGATTTATTTACACAAGGACAGACAGAAAGAGTCATTGCAGAGTTAATTTCTGACATGTTCTAACCACATTTGCGTCAGTTTAAAAAGTTTGTGTATCTGTTTCCTTGTCTTGCAGAGCTGCATGTACAGAGGAATGTGAAACAGGAACAATTAAACAGAAGCAGGTTTCTAATTTCTGCACTAATCAAACACCTCAGGAAGAAGGTGGGGGTGATTATGAGCATGAAAAGTGACAGAATTCAATAAAAGACAGAAGGTGTTTGTTTGTCAGCAACAGAAGACGGAAGAAGGAATAGTTTCAATTCTGTTGTTATTCAACACTTTGGATATGAGAAGAACATTCAAACTCTGTACACTTCTGGAAAAAGATCCAGAGACAAGATTTAAAGCTGGGGTTGGTAGTCAGATTTAGATACACTTTTTGTTATACTATTTAAAATGATCTCTATGTCTTTAAGAACACATTATGTCAATACATGATGTGTTCTTAAAGAAAGAGTGAGAAAAAGCTGCTCTCTACAGCCGGAGTAAACCTGGGAAAACACCAACCAATCCCTGCCATCAGGAGCCAAATGATGAAACCAATCAAATCCCATCCTGCCGTTCTGCCTGCCTCCTGCAGAGCATACATTACATGTTTGTTTGTGTTTTTAACTTTCACTAGGAGAATGTTTTGGTGTTTTCTTACCGCTGAGTGAGACATGAGTTGACGTAGTGCAAAACACAAACGATGAGCTGAGGACCGGTTTTGAATCAGTCACCATCATATGGTCGCGAATCAGCGGCACTCGATTTTAGTGGAGAGGGAAGTGGAGAGGGTGGACTCATACAAGTACCTTGGGGTCCAAATAAACAATAAACTGGACTGGTCCACCAACACTGATGCCATCTACAGGAAGGGACAGAGCAGACTATTCTTCCTGAGGAGACTCAGGTCCTTCAGTGTCTGCAGCAGGCTCCTGAAGACCTTCTATCAGTCTGTGGTGGCCAGTGCTCTCTTCTTTGCTGTGGCGTGCTGGGGTGGAGGTATCAAGACGGGTGAGGCCAGCAAGCTCAACAAGCTGGTAAAGAAGGCCCGCTCTGTGGTTGGCCTAGAACTGGACAGTCTGGAGTCAGTGGCTGAGAGGAGGTTGATGGACAAACTGCGAGCCATCCTGGACAACCCCTCTCTCAACCTCTCCATGATGAGCTGTGGCCCCCCATGAACAGATCCATAACATCCCTGCTCTGTCTGTCACACTCCATCATCCCATCCTGAACACTCTCTTGACTGCTGCTGGCATTATAATGTATAATATACTGTATTATATATTTATCTTGCTATATTATATTTTGTTAAATTACATTACTATTCTAAGTACAACCCATGGTCATATTACATACAAATATTCTTCTATTTATTGCTTAATCTGTCATTACCAACCATAATCCCACCATGTCAACCTGTCACTACTGAAACATTTTTTAATACTGCCTGTAATTACTGCTATTTAATTTAAATTCCATTTGTAACATTGTATATATCTAAATTGTATTCTAGCTTTATTTATCTATTTTATTTTACTTATTTTTATTTTATTTTATTTTTTTATTTTTATGTTATTTTGTTTTTATTTTTTGTTTTATTTTTTATTTTTATTTTGTACTTATTTTTTATTTTTTTATCTTATTTTGTACTTATTGTACTTATTTTGTACTTATTGAAACTTCTTTCTTGATTGTACTTATGTCTGGGTTGCTGTAACAACTGAATTTCCCCCCCGGGGGATCAATAAAGTAATATCTTATCTTATCTTATCTGAATTTAAAGCTCCTGTGAGGAACTTTCTGTTTGTGCTGACTTTGGCGCCCCCCTGTGGACTAAGTGATCTTGCTTATTTTTTCCTGTACATGTGTAAATGATGTTATCTCCTCCTGCTTTCAAATATTTCACTCATTAAGAATATTTACTGCAGAAAAAGGGTTTTTTCTTGACGTGCTGTCAATCACCTCATCTGACACCTACCCTCTCACAGTGATTTCAGGCTTTGAAATACCAAAAACAGAAATGATCAACACCCTTTTCTAACAATCTTGTTTGCTTTTCTAGATCATAAAGAGGCATCACTGTTCATTTCAGTCCATTTCATGACCACTCAAAAACTCCTCACAGGAGCTTTAATTTAATTTTGTTTTATTTTATTTTATTTTAACCGTCTTAAGAAATATATTTTAAAATAATTGTATTCCTTTAGAGTTCATTTAGGGGAATTTTATGTCTTTTAAAATATGTTTTATTTCTTTATAAGATAAGATAAAATTTATTCATCCCACAACGGGGAAATTCACAGAGTTACAGCAGCAAACAAAAAGGTGTACAGTGCAAGAATTCCAACAAGAATAAATATAGAAAAAATAAATAAATAAATAAATAAATAAATAAATAAAATAAAAAAATGTGGATCAGAGACGACAGCTTGGCCATAATTATCCTGTCAGCCACCACCTCCAGCAACCCCCTCCACAGGGTCCAGATCTTGACTTGTGTGTTTTTATGACCTGCATGTTTTATTTTGCTGCCCATGTGAAGCACTTTGTAACTTGTTTTTTGAAAAGTGCTCTATTAATAAAATTGTTATTATTATAAGGTGTGTCCTGTGTCTTTGTTTTATCTATCAAGAGTTTCTTCATCAAATCTCTGGTTTAAAAAAAACACCATATGCAGATCAACTGATGCAGAAAAGCTGCTTCTTGCTCTCTTTTATTAATATCACAGTTCCTGGGTTTAAAGCCTGAAACAGTCTCTGCAGCAGGTAGACGGAGCTGAAGACACAGGAAAATAAATACATGTTCTGTATACACACTCACTCCGTCTGACGCCTGGAAGCACATGAAGGAGAGAACCTGCTGTCACTGCCCTCAATCTGCTCTCAGCAACACAATCCATCACTGAGGGGCCGCACAGAGACCTGTCTCTGTCCCCTTGTTCTCGCTCCATTGAGAGCCACTGAAGGCGAGCTGACAAGAGGAAAGCTGAGCACTACTCACCTGCAGCCACAACCACAGTCCAGCTCGGAGCCTCACACTCACACACACTCCCCCCTCCTCTCTCCTCTCTCTCTATTACTCTCTCCCCCATTCAGCCATCCAGCTGCCAGGAATCCCAAACACACCTGGGCAGCCGGCCTCGCTGCCTGAGCCCGCCTGCTCTGGACAAGTGCTGTCAAGGATTTACAAAGATGGCTGCATTCCTCGACACACCGCAGGCTCCGTCAGGCCATCGATCACAGGACGTCCGTATAAACACATTGCATCATTAAGACATCATTATGGTCGTATCACACAACGCTGAATCTCAGTGAGGGAAACGGTTCACTGGCTGCAGCAGCAGGGTGAGGATGAAGTCATCTGAGGTTTTTTGATTCACCGTGAAGAGACGACTTTGAGCTTAATAGTTTTAAAAACAGACAAATTAATGAAAGATGAGATGATAGGGTCTCTTACTTCTCCAGTGCGGCCATGATCATGGGAGGGAGCACCAGGATGGGCATAGGTAGGACTACTCTGGTTAGAGCCGTCTCTAAAAGAGCCTGACACAAAACACAAGCTATAAAGAGGAAATCAAGAGACAGGAGAAGCTTTCTTTCTTGTTTATATAACACTGACAACAACATAATGAATCTGCACACTGAGTCACATACATGCCTGGCAGCTACTTTGGATGTTCCCACCACGTTCCCGTTGTCGTCGAGCACACTGATACCCTCCGACAGCTCCGAGTGTCTCATGAGCACCACGTTGCAGACGTTTGCAGTCGCTGTGAGGAGGTGAGAAGGTTATCAAAAATTAAAGAAGCTCATTAAAAAAACGAGTTGACACATCAGCGTCTAAATATGAATATGGAAAGATCAGAGTGCCTGTACAGCATGAAGGGCAGAGCTGACTGATGAAGAGTGGAGAGGATTTATTGGCCTATTACCCAGAAAATATTCTCAGAATTTCTTAAAGCATCAGTCTTTTAACCTCCTGGGTTGATGAAAAACATATTCAAAGATTCAAAGACAGGAAGTCCTTGCAGTTTTTTGGGATGGTGAGTTATTGTACGTAAGATTACAAACCATAAGAGTCATAGTGTCCCACCTGGGGTTGGTCATGAATTCAGTTGAACAGCTCAGTACTTTAGCGGTGCTAGCTCTGCTAGTGTTAGCCTCACTCAGCTAACCATGTGACATCATTTAAATCTAATTTAAACTGATCTTTAAAACAGGGATTCCAAACATTTCAGCACGCGACCCTCAAAATAAAGGTGCCAAAGACTCGCGACCCCCACTGTCCCTCAAAGTGATTTAATGTGGCTTCATTTAGCTGGTCTGCAGAAAATGACCCTACCTGTGTTTCCTGTGCCGTTATGAATTAACCTGCTGCTACTGATGCTTTTGATAACTCACTGTTCACTAGCTCTAAACTCAGGAGTCATCAGGCAAAAAGAAAGGCAGAAAACTCATTACATTTTATATTCTCAAGGTTTTATTTCAAGGTTAGCTTCTATTTTTGTCAATATTTTTTACTATAATGGGTCCCGACCCACAATTTGGGAACCCCTACTTTAGACTATTTGGTTGGTTGGAATTGAAATTACCGTTTGAACGACAAGGAAATGCACAGCCTAAGAACTCCTGCTTTATTTCCTAATCAAACACTTAAATGTTGTTGTTATTGTTACATTATTTGTGTCATAATTCGCAAAAATGAATTTCGTGCCTTCCCTGTGTTGTGTGGCTGATTTGGCTGCTGCTTGAGTCAATCAGATAATTTAAAGATTACTGTTTGTGTCAATTTTGGCACCTCCCTGTGGACAAAGTGATGTAACTGTGTATGTTTGTATTTCTTTTTTTTAAAGTTATATTTTTGGGCATTTTTGCCTTTAATGGACAGGACAGCTGAAGAGAGACAGGAAACGCAGGGAGCAGAGAGAGGGGGAGGTCATGCAGCAAACGGTCGAGGCTGGAATTGAACCTGCAGCCTCTGTGCACGAGGCTCGCCCAGATCACTAGGCAAACGACGCCCCGTTTAGATTTTTGACCAAATAAAAACATCATCTTTGTCTTTTCACAGTTAAATCTATCATTCACTCTGACTATTTGCTGCATAAAACCTTAAAAGAGGTCTTCTCTGTGTTGACATAAACCCTGTCTTACACCTCCTCCCTCAAATTGGTTAAAGGCATCTAAATCATAAAAGAGAAACTGTCAGTGTTCACTCTGTTTGCTTTTGTAGGTCACAGAGAGGCTGTCAGTCTGATTCATAACCAGTTAAAAACTCCTCACTGCAGCTTTAACACAGAGGTCGTCTGATAGGCGGACGAACAGCGGAGAGATTTATTCACGAACGCCAAAACGATCATAAACGTATGTTAATACAGACGGACTTTTCTCCTTGACTCTAATAGGAATAAGAAAAAGTCATTTGAGGGAGTTAAGTGATGTCGCTGCGGGCCTTTTTAATTTAAGACAACAGCGTTCAGAGTTATCTGTACTCAGAGCTGCGGGGCGGACAGGCCGCTTTGTGAGGGGAATTCAATTGACTGAGCAAATCGCTCTTTTTACCTACGAGGGATTTCTTTTTAATCCAGACCAATTAACGGAGGGGCGGACCGAGGGATTCTCGTGACAAAATACAGAAAACAAGTCTAATTTTCAAAGAACTGTTTGCAATAATTCATTCAGTTTTATAATTAATTTGATGCCTTTATTAATATAATCACAGTGTGTATAAATTAATGCTGAAATATGAGGCAATAATTTGTAATTATTTGAAATAATTACATTTTGTGTATTCTAATTGTCATTGCTAATAACTCGTGGTACGCTCATGAAATTAATCCAAGAATTTGTCACGTAATTGACTTCCTAAATATCACAAATAATGACAAATATTTTCAAAAGACAACAAATTAATTATCTCCGGACGTTTCTGTCGGCGGTTTAGGTCTCTGTAATCTGAATGAATGACAGGCAGCCGCCTGATTAGGTTATTACAAATAAATCTAGCCTTAAGTAAGCAAACAAAATCAAGCGGGTGAAAAATCAAACAGCACTTTACTTTCGCTCGCTTCAATTAGCCATTTTAATTACCTTTTATATTGGCCTACCACAACAACAGAAGCAACAACAATGCACAAACAGAAAGCAGGTAAATGAGGCCTTGACATAGACGCCACTTTGGGGGTAATTATCCAATTTGTTTGCGGCAGCAGAGTTCTAACAAGCAGCCAATTACCAGGCAAAGGCTGCGCTGTGGAAACCTGTTGAATTAATTGAAAGAGCCACCGTGGTAAGAGAGGGGGGGGAGCAGGCAAACAATTTAATTATGAGCCAGCAGCCAGGGGCATTCTGGGACACGGGTCTATACCCCAGGGTGCGACTGTGTGTTTGTGGGAGAGTGCCATGAAATCAGCTCCGTGGCTCCACATATGCTTGACACACTGAGCTCGCAACACGTCTCTGACCCTGCAGAGGAAAACGGACCGGAGAGGAATTAATCACTCGGCTGCGTTTGGGCTCTCACACGGCGAAAAACAAACACAACAGAGCGGCTTTAAGGAGAAATCATCACTTACTGGAGTTTATAATGTATCTCAGGATTTAAATTGGGTCACAATGCAAAGAAAACAGGGAAGAAATATTAGACATACAACATCTGGGGGGGAATTTACAGACATTTTGATAAGTGCATCCATAAAAGTGGCGATAGAGACATCAGTATTAATTCTCCAGAGGCATTTCCAAACAGAACAGGGCTTATCTTTGTCTTTCCCATGAAGTGTTCCTCTTTGTGCACTTACCCACTGCTGGGAAGGGGATGAACCTCTGCACCAAAAGCCTGGTGGTTGGGCTGAAGCGGCTGGCTTTCTTGATTAAAACGTTCAAACCAACCTGCAAACAATCAAACACAGGTTTGGTTTAAAGCCAATGATACACACATTAGATATCTGATATTAACTGGTACAGAATAAACAGATTCTGGTCCCTGACACTGACCCTATGTTGTGTTACTGGGCCTGTCTCCCTGCTTCCACCATCAAACGCTGCACTTTCTTTAACACACTGGAAGGCTGCGGTCAAAAAGCCTCTGAAAGCACACCATCACCACCTCAGCCCTCCAGCTCTCCCAGGCCTGGCGGGGGGTCATCACCAGAGCAGACGTTTAATTGGAGAGCTCCTGGCCCCCCTACCCGCCTGTCGTTCCACCCTCCAGGCACCCCGTGATTTTTTTTTCTGTGCTTGTTGCCGTTGTCAAGCCCGAGGGCAGCAGCCGGATGAGCGCCCAGCAGGACTAGTAATTGGCTCGGTTTGAGCCCGGTGTCCACACTAAGAGCTGTGTCAGGCAGGTGTGTGAACGGGGAGTGGACTCTTTTGACATCTTGGTCTTTGATGTGATTAAGGTAAGAAAAGAGGTTAAACTGCTGAGGGCGTCTTTCAGAGGTTTCTGCTGGGGGTTCTAATATTCTGTTCGACCTTAAAGCTCCTGTGAGGGATTTTTTAACAGGTAATGAAACAAACTAAAAATGAATAATGATGCCTCATGTTGACCTACAGAAGCAAACAAGACCATCAGCAACATGAAATGATCATTTCAATATTGTTATTTTGAAGGATTTTAATGGCTGCCAGGGGGTAGGTGTCAGAGAAGCATGCTGAAGAATACATTTTTACTGTTTATTCAAAATACAGCAGGAGGATGTGAAAAGACCACCTGCACGATCAGCAAAGAATTAAGGATGCACTTTGTCCACAGGGGGGCGCCAACATCGACACAAACCAAAAGTTCCTGACAGGAGCTTTAAAATGTAAATCAGTTAGAGCTGCAAATGCAAAAACTAAAGACTAAGCTTTTATTGTAATTGTTTTGGGGATCTCTGACTAACTCCAGCTTTTTTATTCGATACAAGTCTGATATCATCCTCATATATTTATAAATGTCTGAGCTACTGATGTGTCATGACTCACTGCGATGGAGACGGCGCTGGTCACCGCTCCGAGGTATCCCTGGAAGAATTTAGAGACTGGAGCCGGCTGAAGTGAGACAAAAAAATGAGAGCAGGTGTGTGAGTATTTCAAGCAGCTCATGCAAGACAGTTCATATGCAGGACACAGCAGAATTTACTGAGCCTGGATCACTTCCTGTTTACCTTTGAGGCATTGCGGTTGCAGTAGTTCACACAGGCGTTGTGGCTCTGGTTTAACCACTGCAAGAGAGAACAAGTCAATGAAGAAGAGTAAGTTGTTAGTAATTGAGATGGTTATATTGTGATTGCAGGTGCTAGCTTAGTGGACTGTAACAGACTATTTTCAAAACAAGAAATCAATAAATTCATTTCCAAATCAATCTAGGGTGCAGAATATTTTGTTTCTAAGGTCATATAAAAACCAGTATCAGCGTTTGTTTGTTATTGTTATCACTTTGGCATCTTACTGTTGAGTTCTGGCAGTTCTGTAGCAGGTTTAGTAACATCCAGCCAAGACTGCAGCTGACTATCATGACTTTGTGGATACATCATGAAATAAATCCAAACTTTAAAAGGTAGTGCATATTCTTATCTTAACTTTCAAAGTGTCATGATGTTTGTATTTACCTGCCAGAAGATAGTGGTCACTAGTGTTTGATTGGGGAGAAGGAGGCCAACAACCTGCCCAGGGATGAAAAGGGTTCAACAAAACAATAAACATTGTACAAACAGATTAAATAAAAGACAAAAACAGAGCATGAAGAATATTTGTTGTCTCGCCTCCCTCAGATATATATGATGAGATTTTAAATGATACATGATTAAAAGAAGTCTTACCACAGGTGTGCCGAATGGAATAAAACCTGTAAGATGACAGAGTTAGTTTCATCACTGTGACAGTCATACACATTATTATTTGTTTTAAGGTGTTCTGCTTTATAGTCCTTTAAATAAACTCTTCTCATGTCAGTGTTGATCTCTACATGTTAAATAGAGCAGTAAGTTTTGGGGCTGAATGATGTTGGTATGACGTGTGTATTCCTCCTCCCTCCGACACTTCAAGGTACGTTTTTAAAAATGTACCTTAAGACTAAAATACTCGTGTGCTCCTTCAGAGGCCTCGAGAACATCTCGTCGCTGTGGGAGAGAGGTTTTAATCAGCACCCAGCTGAGTCTGACCTTTCCCAGACAACCTGAAGAGCCCCGTCGAGCCGTGACAGTTCCCGGGGTGAACGACACCCTCGTGTTGGACCACATAACAAGCCCCCAGATCCCACTCCCCCAACCCCCCCCCCCCACAAGGCTTCCACACCGAGGTACTGTACCTGACATCCGAAAGGGCATGAGGATCTTCTCCCCTGTGTCAGGGTGGATGATGGCCTGAAAGAAGAACATAATGATCAGCATGAGACGATAATGAGAACTGAATGATGAAGTTCATTCTGCTGAATTAAAGACAGGAGGAAAGTTTAACTGAAGGTATAGAAGTAAGGAAAAGTTTTAAGAGTTAATAGAAACTAAATAGACATGATTTGATGCGTCTTCTTTAGGTGTACCTAAGCTTTAAAGTCTTCTTAAGTAAGTAAAGCAGCATCCTCTCTGTCCTGAGACAAGCAGGAGACTGCTTCACTGCAGATTTGATCAGCTGATTTAAGAAGAACAGGAAGTTCCTCTTAAAGCTTTTGAGGCCAGCCTTAAACTTGAAAGAATGAGAGCACTGTCACGTCTGAGGGTGTGAAATGCATCTAATAATGTACACAAAGTCCAACGCTGCACACAAACCGTCAGATCAACCACCGTGTTTAACATCTGACAGCTTGAGTTTGCCTGATTGAATGGAGCGAGAGGCCGGGTATACCCTGAACACATCGCCAGTCTATCACATACAGTGACATACAGACAGACATGCTCACATTCACATATAGAGTCACCAATTAACCTCACAAGTAAGTCTTTGGACTGTGGCTGGAGTGCCCACACGTGCATGAAAAGAACATGTAAACTCTGCACAGAGAGCACAGAGATTTGACTTTTAAAGACCTTATTTTAAAGATGAATGTGCCTGTATTGAGAGAAAGGACAGAGGATGCAGGATTGAGTCAGAGGCAGGAAGGAGAGAGGGGAACAACATGCAGCGAAAAGGCCGAAGTCAGAGTCAAACCCAGGACTGTCACCTCTAAACTGGACTTTGAGAGAGCCTAAAGACATTTTTTTTAAGTTGTGAAGGCAACTCTCTAATAAAATAATCAAATATGAAGTTTTATTTAGTCATTCATGCTTTTATAGAGCCGACAGTAAAGCTGTTGCTGATTTCCCATGACTGTGAATAATTTACTGCACCTGCAGTTCAGCTTTGGAAGTTGGCGCTCAGTGCTAATTAGCATCAGACTTAAAGCCTCCTTCACAGTCTTAGAAGCGGAGTTTCTAATGTTGCATTTCCTTCCTTTCATCATCTGTTTGCTGCATAAACAGATCAGTGTTGACCCAAAGTGTAAAGGCGAGTCTGAGTGTTGTTTGCCCCTCCTCTGGCCCGTGATGCAACAAGCAGAGATGAAAACAGACAGTGAGAGTCGTCAGTCGGATACAGAGAAGAACATCTCACCTGCTTTATTTTTTGAGCGTGCCAAAGCTGTGAAGACAAAACACAACCACTGTAAGGAAGACGAATGTAAGTCATCTCATGCTCTTAGACACATTTCTCCTTACTCTTGTCTCTATGCGCTTAAGAACTCATCCTGAACACAGTCACCCTCTTTAAGCATCACCACTTCTCTAAATCACCAGAAAAGCTTTCTAACTTGATTTAAATGTCCTGAATGAGTTTGTAAATCAAGGTGAGGTGCCGTTACCTGAGCATCTGAGACTCCTGGAGGCAGAGTTCCTTGTTTGAACTGGTTGAGCAGCTTCACAGATTCCTGCAGCCGCGTCTGATTTGATACAGAAAGATCAAACTTCTTGTAATGTCACACATTTAAATCAAGCTGGCAGAATTTGTTGCATTTAGATATGAGAGGATGAAGAAATTTAAAGAATATCGTTACCAATAACACAATGAAATGTTCTTAACTTATCCATAATGTCCCTCAGAATTAATAAAGGATAAATAAATCTATCCAAAAGTCAGTAAAATGTGAAGTCCCGTCTTTCCAAAGACTCTAAGTCTGCTCTGAGGTGTTTTTCCTCTTCCTCTCTGTGAGCCGCACAGCTCGATGTGCGATAATTGTGTTTCACTAAAACTTTCATGCTGGTTTTCAGTTGACAAATGAGTTTCCTAAAAGGTAATGAGCAGCTTTCTGTGGTGTGATCATTGTCTAATGCTGAGCAAAATACCGGGTCATGTGGCCCAATTTGTTCTAATGAGCTTACCATCTGTGTGTATGATAGAGCTAGGAAATCATAGCCGTCCCTGTTCCACTCTCGTCATTAGGGGCAAGTTGAGGCTATGCCCGGCCCAGCAGGATGCAAGGTGTGTGTGAGTGTGTGTACGAGAGTGCACACGCTCTCCGCCCCCCTCCCCGGCTGCCCCACATGTCCACACCTCATCACATCCCAGGAGCTACTGCCGCTATTACTGTCACCAAAGAGCCCGCTAACAGCTCATTACCCCGAGCGCCCGAGCTCTGATGGCTCCGTGAAGAAAATTACCAAAACACAGAGAAGAGCTGAGGAAACATGAGGGTGGAGGAGAAACTGGAAGAGGAGGCTCTGTGGCCCAAAAGTTTAAAGAACAGTCCCTGGTCCAAGTGAGTCCAAAAGTGTGTTAATGAATTAGTTTCAGGATTTTGAGAACTGAACTAACTGAGCCAAATTCAGCGCCTTCATTTCCTTGTTTTGGTTCTCTTTTTTGAAGCTGAAGAAACCCAAGAAATGTTGATCCTCAGAGACTGACTTCAATCTAGGTTAAACAAGGTTCAAACAAAGATTGATTGTACTTTACTTTTAAAACCTAACCCTTACCGTCCTCACAACAAATAAGGTTTCATTTCATGGACAACTCACAAATAACGACTTAGATCTCGGTCTTTATTGTCACTCTTGGACCAGAGTTTGCTCTTTTCTTTTTCTCACACTCTCAGTACTTCTCTGTTTTAATATCAGAGATTAAATGAGGGAAACTCTGCTTTGGAAAGCAGACCATGCATTGTAATACCTGCACTGTTCATCTCTCATCCTCTGACATGTGTCCTCTCTGCTCTGACCCTTAATCATCACTCTCTCCTGTCCCTTTCTTTTATTGTATTTATTTATTTAACCTTTATTTAACCAGGGGAGTTAATTGAGAACCTATTCTCATTTGCAATAACGACCTGGGCGAGAAGGCAACACAGGTGGCATGACAATAAATAAAAGACAAAACAAAAAACAGAGAGGACATACAGAGAAACCTAGAGACAGAACAATACAATACAAAAATATGACAGCAGTGAAACACTTAAAAGCAATTCTCCATCATGTACAGCTCTCTGTGGGTCCGTGGGTCTGTCCATATCACATATGAATACCTTTTTGGGTCACATGAGGCTTGCCAGGTAAACATCACCTACAATCAGGATGGAGGGAACAGTACAGTGCACCCATGGAATAAAAATACAAAGTGTGTGTACCTCTGTGATGAACAGCGTGCTCGGGTCAATCACATCCAGGAAGTGCCTGAAGCGACCAAAGAATGTGTTCTGAGAGAAAAAGAAAATCAAGCAAACATAATAAAGTCAATCAAAGAAAAAGTCATGAAATTCAAATTAAGCTGGTATTATTATTTTAAGCATAAATGGATAAACACAACACAACTTGTGCTCTTTAAAAGTATGATATTTCCAAAGCAAAATAACAGAAAGTCACAAATCTGAATGAAAAATGAACTTTCCCTCAGATATAAGTAGTCAGAAAGATCCAGTTTGATTTCTTTAAGCGGGTTGATTCCAGCTGTCAGCTCGAACGCACTCACACTACAACAAGCCAGCTGTTCTAACACACCAGGTGGAGCCTCCTCATTAATACGCCCGTCAAACTGTTTCCTATCTGCATGTTTTAGGGACCCGAATCCACTCACACCAATCGCAATTACTTTCTCTAATGACTGTGCCAAAAATACCTTTCAATCATTTATTCATAACCGAGCATAAGGAACAATTTAGTAGCTCGCATTGCAGCTTGGAGTGGCAGCATTCCCTCCCTAACTTTACTTTAATTACTCCAACGGCTAATTTGGAGGAAAATCTGGTATCTGACTCGCTGCTGCACTGAACATATGGATGGTTGGTAACAACACGGGAAAGGGACAGTTTTCAAATTAATACATCAAGCTGACACTCGTAGGTAAGAGAGGACTTTTATCATACTTCTACTTCAAGGTTATTTTGACAGTGAAATACCTCAGTTACCTAACAATTCAACTCTATGCTAATGATAAAAAATAATTATTAAAATGTATGCTCAGTCTTTAAAATTGATGAGCTGTGTCAAAGATTTCCATTTTTTAATGACCTGCAAAATCAAGTGTCTTTAAAAAAATATTACTTTTAGTTGTTGTTGTTTTTACATTTATGCTAATAGTAGACATCACATTGTATGGTGCTAAATAAGTCATGTAATGTCTAATTGTTCTACTTCAGTTCTAAGCAATGTAGTGACCATTTGCCTTACAGTTTGTAAATAATTTTTTTCTTGTATAAATTTTGTATGTTATTTTAAATCAATTTTGACATTGATATACCTTAGTTAGCTAATCTCTTTACAAGAGCCCTTAAATTGATGCGCTCTAATTGTGCCAAAGATCTCTATTTTCTTATGACCTGGAAAATCAAGTGTGTCTTTAAAAGAATATTACTTTTGGTTTTTGTTTGTTCCTTTAAATGCTAATATTAGACATCACATTGTATAGCACTAAATAAGTCCTGCAAGGTCTAATTATTCTACTTCAGTTTTAAGCAATGTAGGGACCATTTGCCTTACAGTTTGTAAATTCAATTTTTTTAGTATAACATTTTTTATCTTGTACTTGAAGGTGTTTTTTTTTAAATTACCCAATTTTGACATCGATATTCCTAAGTTAGCTAACAATCTCTTTACAAGAGCCCTTAAATTGATGTGCTCTAATTGTGCCAAAGATCTCTATTTTCTTATGACCTGGAAAATCAAATGTGTCTTTAAAAGAATATTACTTTTAGTTTTTGTTGTGTGTGCATTTATGCTAATATTAGATACCACATTGTATGGCACTAAAAAAATCTTGTAAGGTCTAATTATTCTACTTCAGTTTTAAGCAATGTAGGGACCATTTGCCTTACAGTCTGTAAATTGAATTTTTCTAGATTATTTTTTTTATCTTACTTGTACTTAAAGGTATCTTTTAAAAATCAATTTTTGTCAAAAAAAAAAAATCTAAAATTGATATACCTAAGTTAGCAAACAATCTCTTTACGAGAGCCCTTAAATTCATGCGCTCTAATTGTGCCAAAGGTTTATATTTTCTTATGACCTGGAAAATCAACTGTGTTTTTAAAAAAGTTACCTTTTAGTTGTTGTTTGTACTATATTTCTTTGTGCTCAATAGCTTGTGGCTTGAAATGTCTACTAGCTAAACTAAGCTAGCAAAACACCAATGGTCACAAATTGCCATCTTCGATTTAAAAAGTTTAGCTGATTAATAAGCTTATTGTTGCAGAAAACAGTTCAAATGACAAAAAAATACAATATTTTTTTTCTTCTTCTTAATAGTTAACATATATAAAAGGAGTTAAATCCCTCAAAATCAGATATTTGAGGGGTTTTTTTTAAGGCTTTAACCTTTTATACAGTCTATGGTTTTAACCTTACCCAGAAAACCGTTGGTCGATTTTATCGTCAAAGGGATCGACCGTTGGGATTTGAATTTTGCGCAAGTTTACGTAAGTCTGCGTAACTCAACGTAACTCAACGTAGGTTGAAATCAGGTGAATTTTGGCCGTAAAGTACATATTTACATATACATAATTTAGAATAATTTATTTTTTAAAGTAAATACATTCACTTTTGTCGTCCATACATTTTACAACCCCTTTGAAATTCCCAGAACACATTTTAACATTTGTTGACAAACTGGGAGTTTGCGCCTGCGTAGTCGTCTTCACCCGAAAGCAATGACGAACTACAATTAAAAACCATTGAATTATTCAAAAGACAGACAAACAGACCATTAACATATGTCTATGCAGGTCACATGTCACCTGCCTGCAGTTTAAAGTGCACACATGAAGTGAAAACAGGAGTACCTGGTCGAAACGAGACCTGCCATACTGAAAGGTCGGATATTCAGACATTCTGCTGCAAACGTGCTTAAATCCACACCAGCTGTTTGCTTCTATCTAACCGCTGTGGGTTAAAAACAGCTGTCATGTGTTTACCACAACTTTATCAGATGTAGCTGCAGAGTTCAAACACCGCGGTGCATCATGGGTGGTGTAGTTCTTCCGGGTTCAGGGGTGAATGAGAGGACACTACACTTCCCAGGAGGACTTGTTTACAATGTTAAAAGGGGATTTAAGGAAGGGGTTGTTTAACATGTGTTTAGGATGTGAAGTGTTGTGAGGAAACCTGATATTTTGAGTTATTTGTTTGAGGTATGAGTGAATGAATGAATGAAGGAGGGGAGATGTGTTTAAAGAGTATAATATAGCCCTCTAGTGGTGGATTGAAGTTAAAATCAGTGCAGAATTGGACCTTATGGCATGATCCTCTGACAATAACATCACAAAATGAAGCATGACAGACTTATGAAACCTTTCAGGGATTATAGAAGTTAAATATGGTGGACTGTGTGTGATTAAGTGACCTACATTTGATGCATTATAATGTATCTAGTCAAAATAATACCCACAAAACTTAGAACCTAACCCTACATACATAAACCCCATGTGACTTTATGCTGTGAAGGATATTTCCTGTTAATTTAAAGTGAAAATATCACATATAGACGAATTCTCAGATATGTCACATGGGATTTTCCAGGTGTGATTAATTCACAGACACATTTGAATGCATTGCATGTGATATATGACTTCCCAGGGAATTCAGCCACACATGCAGGTAGTCAGGTATGAGGTTTTCCAGTGGAATGTGTTGGTAGAGGAGTGTGTGCTGTGTTTTTCCATCAGAAAATGATGTTTGGAGATAAACTAGGTGCATGGAAGATAGACATAAAAGATGATATTGATGAAACTGATTGGAATGATGCATGTCTGAAAGCACAAAATCAGACCATAAATACAAGAAACTACTTCAGTACAAGTTATTAATGAGAATGTACATAAGCCTCATCAAACTTCATAATATGTCTGCCAGTAAACCAGATGTTTGCTCTAAATGTTTGGATGAGAATGGAACTTTACTTCATCGTCTCTGGGAATGCCCAAAAATTCAAATGTTTTGGAAGGATGTAATTAAGTGTTTATCAGAGATTTGAATGTTAAACTTTGTGTACTTGGAATATATCTAAAGGACTTTAAGCAGAATTCAAGACAGACCAAATTTCTGGGCTTTGGACTTCTTCAGTCTCGCAGATCTATCACACTATGTTGGAAAAGTATGGACGCCCCATCTTTGAAAATGTGGATTAAAGAGCTTTCAGGCAGCGTTGGACTGGAAGGACGGACATATATGGTCAAAGGCAAACTGAAGGACTTTATTCAACTCTGGGAGCCGTACATTGCTATCATCAGGGATGTACATGTGGATTTTCTCTAAAAGAAACTGTGGAAATCACAATTGGTTAATTTAATTTATTTTGCACACTTGCCAATTGATTTTGGTGTGTGTGTGTGTGTGTGTGTGTGTGTGTGTGTGTGTATGCTGGATGAGTCTTTGTCTATGTTCTTGACTGTTCCTGTATGTAATGAAAAAATGTCAATAAACATATTGTGGAAAAAAAGAAAGAAAATGATGTGTGGCACTTATTAAATCCCAAAATGTGACCTCAGCCTTATTAATTTCCTTTCTGCAGACACGCTTGACGGTTAATAGCTTCCTGTAATAACATTTTTCTTTATTGTTTTTCAGATTTAGAGCAACTTACCTCTGTGGTGTTATCTGTAATGTAGCTGTATGTGTATGCACTTATTCCTTTTTGCTCTTTCTCATGTTAAACCTTTTTATTTTGTTCAATTAAGTTGAGTAAATTCAGTTTTTCATTTCTTTTTTAATTTAATCCCAGCCCTTTTCTGCCGCATAAATCAAACCTTGTATAATGAAAAGAGATGAGGTTTGATTCAGTGTAAACGCTCACATTCATTAATCAATAAAAGCACAAATCCTGATGTTTTATAAATGCAAAATAGAGCTGATTATAAACACACAGAAACACACAGAAACACACACTAAAGAAAGATTTACAACCAAACATACGGTGAGCAAGAAACACAAAATATTCTTTATTAAATATACAAAATTTGTGAAACAGAATTGCATCACGAATTGTAAACTTTCCAATCTTACATACTACCTTGAGCACATTCCACCGGCTACACAATCGAGGACAAAATACAATCAGTTTAAACTTAAATAAAAGAAAAGAGAGTTTAAAATGGAAGACATGGAAGAGGACGTTTATTCTTAAGTGCCGAGTCACATTTAAAATACGTCTCTACAGTCGTCTATGCACTTTGTATTGCGATCGAACAGCAGAACTGAGAAGACGAGACTGTTTCAGGATGTGTTTTATTTATTTTGTATGCTTCAAAGCTCACTGGCAAATCGCTGTTGTTGTGTCAGAGGAGAGGCCAAGTGCTTAAGTCACAGAGCGATTAAAAGTGCAGTACGGTGTAAAGTAGATCTAACTATACCGCTATGGACAGACGGATACAGTAGGGCTATGTTCTGACAAGGTAGGTAGTGCAAGAACATCCACGAATGCTGTTACAAGTGGCTTCATATCAGAATACTTTAAGGTGTATCAATCTGCTCCAGAGATTAAGTTTCAAGGCTTCTTTCTTTTTGGCATGACTGCTCATTTTCTATTGGTATGCATACACGTTATGCCTGTGCAGTGAGCTAAAGGATATTGTAATAAAGCATGAAAAGAAGTGTAAGAAAAGTGAACAGATGGCTTTTGTCTTTCTCAAAATCTCCCCCATAGCCTTAAGAAGGGAAATGAAGTGCTAGATTTTTTTTACTGGACGTCAAACCAAAACAAAAATAAGGCAGCATTTGGCATTTCAATACGGCATATATGCTGTAAAATGCGGTATATATCCCTTTGTAACACCTGAAAAGCAGTAGCGATATGCGTGCTCGAGCTGAAGCGGATGTGACACACAAACACAGAGAGGAGGGGGGAGTCAAGTACCGGCACGTCGCAGGCATGTTTCTCCACACAGGAGCCGCCGTGGTGGTGATAACACACGCTGAGGGAAGGCAGAAGCATGAGATCAGAGGAGCTGTGATGCACTGATCCTGACACTGAGTGATACCTGTCTTCACCTGATAACACCGTGACCCATACAAGAATCAGTTAGCTTATTAGGCTGAGCATTATGGGTAATTTCAAGACATGCCCATTGAACGGAGAAAAAAAGAGGGAGGGAGAAAAAAAGAAGGAAGGAAGAAGCAGAAAGATAAAAACAGCAGTCATCGCTCGTAGAAAATGAAACCATTCACTTGCTGGCTAAGAACACTTTTGAATATTCAGCAGCTACAGTCAGTTCCCAGTGATGTGCGGCAGACGAGGCAGAGCTCACACACACACACACACACACACACACTGCTCGTTTGGTTTGGAGTTTTTCGATAACTAGTCAGAGCACTCGATATACATTAGGGAACATGTGGAGTTTCAATCCACGACAACGGACACGCCGTGTGGAAAAGGGATGTCGGTAAAAAGAGGTCGGAGTCATCGACAGGGAAACCTTTTAAAGTGTGAAGAGGAGGATGATTTCCCCCGACACGCTTTCCTCTGAGCAGCCGCTGGGTTCAGATATTTAAAGTTACACAACAGATCGACGTTTCAGGGAACACACTTCACGCAATTTAGAAAAGGAGAGCACGATGGAATAATGTGCATCTTGAGACTGGAGGCTGTTAGCTTAGTTTGGCTTAGCATAAAGACTGGTAACGAATGGAAACAGCTAGCCTGTCTGCGCCCAGTGATTAAAAAATGGCGCACATCTCATAAACCACACTGT
Source organism: Notolabrus celidotus (assembly GCF_009762535.1). Classification (NCBI taxonomy): domain Eukaryota; kingdom Metazoa; phylum Chordata; class Actinopteri; order Labriformes; family Labridae; genus Notolabrus; species Notolabrus celidotus. The sequence goes on from NC_048293.1 coordinate 26,322,452, forward strand.
TCCCACTTCTGATTAGCTCCAGTATAGGTCATAAACTCCGCCTCCTTCATGCTAACAGATGGGACATGAGTCAAACTAGAAAATCAATAAGACACGCCAAATCAAGATCTTTATTGCTAATGGGGCTAAAAAGAGAGGATGTGATGTCATGATGGACAGCTCTGTCACCTGCAGAACATGTCAGCGCCCTCAGCAGGGTTTTGGCTTCATTTTTGTACCACAGAAGGAGACGTGTCGTCCATATTTATGTATAGTTGATGGTATAAAGTGCTAAGCTGAGAGATTTCTGTGATGTGATGTGGATCAATCAAGCCTCAACAGGATGAGGTCCAATTACCGATCCATAAAGCCAAACCTCCTCCTAATTACGGTCCTATTTCCGCTTAAATTTAATATCAAATCTTGAGATCTTTAGATTAAGCCAGGCTAGCTGTTCCCTCCTTCCTCTAGTGCTAAACCAGGCTAATACCTTCCTGTATAATCACTTTACAGGCATGAAAAGGATACCAACTTTCATATCCAGCTCTGCAGAGTTAGACAAATAAAGGTGCTTCCTGAAATGTGGACATGCTCCTTGAACCAAAGAAAAAACACCTGCAGAAACTTGAAGCATACTTGAGATCCACTGCTGTGAACCGCCTTTGTTTATTTGTTTATTATGTTGTCAGTGATGTGTAAACGTTGTGTGTGAGAGGAGTTATGAGCAGATCTTGAACGCAACCAAATCTGAAACAGCCTGAAGACGCTGCCAGAAAGAACCAGATTCACACATTTACACTGAGTTTCTAAGAACTAATTTCAGATGCGTCAGTTTGTAAATTCTATCGACAAGTTTTCTGTTTTGATTGACAACTTATTGCTAAAAACAGCTTTCAAAATTTGGCTGATTAGCATCTTCTATTCTGTAACATTAGAGTGAAAACTGAATGTTTCTGGATTTGGATTCTTGGTTTGGCATGACAGGCAATCTGAAAACATCAGCTGCTCTCACAACTTTAAAAATAATCCTCAAATGTGAGAAAATTAAAAAAGAAAAAGGTGCAGAATCCTAAAAAAGCTTTTGAGTGAACTCCTTATGTAAATTAAATCTTATATCTGAGATAAAGAGATGTTTCTGCGGTGCATGGTCGCTGCATTCCTCTCCTCACGCCGCCGCCATGAAATGAAAACAAAGGTTCACTTTGGCAGATTGTTGTCTGAAGCAGGTTTCAAGTATCTGCAAGTAGATTTTCATTGAGCAGTGAAGTGAAGTGAAGCATCCGTTTGCCTTGAAGGTATAAAATCTATCTAGTTCTTGGGATATGCGAAACAAATGGCCACAATTGATTTTAAAGGAAATGTAATTTGTGGCTAGTGAGCTGAAACAGGCGATGCTGTCCACTCCTCTCTACCTACAGGACTAAAACACCTTTAGGGTGTTCACTGTCATGGACTGAAACTCCACCATCTCTCTCTTTTTTTGTGATAAGGTGATAGAAGTGAACGGTGAGGTGAAAAGGAGGACTCCACTTTTCGACCATCAGGGCCCCAGTGTGGAAGCGTCTGGGTTTTTCTCTCCTCTGTGAACTAAAAACCAACCTTCTGTGTGAACCTGAAAACAACCTGAGGACCCGCTACATTCAGAAACCGAACCCTTCGACGAGGACGAGTCTCAGCACAGTAAAGCATGCCGGCTGAAAACATCTCCTCGACGTCTCTCAGTGCCTAGATATTCGTATCAAAAAGGACAGCATAGCAGTGAAAAGACTAAAGAGCTGTTGTGGAGGTTAGAGTGAACAGATGCGGACTGAACTGCAAACCCTTCCCTCCCCGTTCGTCACTTTAACTTGGACCGCACTTGCAGGAGCGTGGGTTTCTGCTCCATGATGCGCACCAGCAACGTGTCTATGTAGTCCTCCAGATCTTTGACCTGGGGCTTCAGCTTCCTCAGCTCCACCTCGCGCTTCGCCAGGAGGAGTTTCTGTCGCTCATACACCGCCTTCTGCCTCTCCAGATCCGCCTCCCGCTGCACCAGCAGGGCAACCAGTTCACTGTGGTTGAGGTGGTAGTACGAGCCCGCACCTTCTGTCAGAGACTGAGGACACAGAGAGAAGAGAGTGAGTCTCTAAAGGGGGACAAACCAGGACGCAACATATCATTAATGCAGCCTCAAGACCGTACCTTCCTCCTCTCCGTCTCCGGCTCGCTGACCTGGCTGCTCCTCCCCGGGTGGATGGTGGACTTGAGCTTCTCCAAGCCGGTGGCCAGCACTGACCGGCCCTCAGTCCGCTTCTCCTCAGCCTGTATGGCAGTGGTCAGGGGCTTCACAGGGTGGGGACTGGACAAGACGACAACAAGCGACACACACAGACAATTACACATGACATTTCCCAACACAACACCTCTGTGGCTTTACTTGGTTTAAAGAGAGTTTCAGTCATTGTAAGAAATTCAATCTGATGTCAAACTGGAGGTCTGAAGGTTCCTGATGTCATCATAGAAGAATTTAATTCACATTTACTCTTAATGTTGAGATACTCTTACAGGAAGACGGGGGAGGGTTTGTGAAATGTGTGATTTGAAGAGTGAAATCTGTTTTTTTTCACCTGTTCATGTTCATGTTGTTCTTGTTACACCTTCTCTTATACTTCAGCAAGTCAAAAATCCTTGAAACGATTGTTAATTGATAATTGATCGTTAACATTTCCAAAGATCGATCATGGAAAATACTTGAAATTTGCCCCCCTAGTTAACAGATAAATCCAACATGATAAATTATGAATTATTGCTCTGCATTAGTTTTACAGTGTAAGCTCCTTCACTTATTAACAACCAGAGACATTATAAACCCCTGCAGTGTTTTCATACAGGTGAGTATTACTGTATTAGTCACAATAGAATCAAATATTCAGCTCTGTCTTGCATAACTTTGTAGCAAATCTACAAAGTAAGCGGCAATGAAGTCACCACTCAGTTACATAATCCTGACCAAAACACTACAATCATTGTTTTAATCAATTTCTGTCTTTTATATTTAGGAAATGTAGAGTTTGGAACAAAATTCAGTGGTTTATGCTGTTTTTTGTTTGATTTTTACAACACTTATCCACGCTTTTCAGCCCTTGTTCTTCTTCTACATCCTTCTTTTACCAATTCAATACTGTCTTACAGTTGCACGTGTCATTTGCATGCATGCATGTGCAGGGTAGTTGGTGTCACATGCAGCAGCGGGGCAGGATGAAAAGCCCTTATTGAAAAAAAAAAAAAAAAAAGGGTTAAATCTGGGCTTTTATTTTGAAAATCAAACACAAGGAAATTTAGAGTTTGGGCCAATTTCTTGGATTTCGGTTGTTTTTTTAGGACACTTATCAATCTTCTACATGCTTCTTTCACTGATACAATGCTGTGCAATACTGGTTGCACGTGTCATTTTCATGCATACATGTGCAGGACACTTGGTGTCACATGCAGCAGTGGGGCAGTACGAAAAGCCCTCATTGAAAAAAAAAAGGGGTTTAAACAAAGGGTTAAATCTGGGCTTTTATTTTGAAAGTCAAACACAAGGAAATTTAGAGTTTGGGCCAATTTCTGGGATTTCTGTTGTTTTTTTAAGACACTTATCAATCTTCCTCATCCTTGTTTTACTACTTAAATGCTGGTTAACAGTTGCATGTGTCATTTCATGCATACATGTGAGGATACTTGAAGTCACATGCAGCAGTGGGGCAGTAACGAAAAGCCCTCATTGAAAAAAAAAATGCTTTAAAAAAGGTTAAATCCGGGCTTTTATTTTGAAAATCAAACAAGGAAATTTAGAGTTTGGGCCAATTTCTGGGATTTATGTTGTTTTTTAGGACACTTATCAACCTTCTACATGCTTCTTTTACTGATTCAATGCTGTGCAATACTGGTTGCACGTTTTATTTGCATGCATACATGTGCAGGACACTTGGAGTCACATGCAGCAGTGGGGCAGTACGAAAAGCACTTATTGAAAAAAAAAAAGGGTTTTAAAAAAAGGGTTACATCTAGGCTTTTATTTTGAAAATCAAAAACAAGGAAATTTTGAGTTTGGGCCAATTTCTGGGATTTCTGTTATTTTTTTTAGGACACTTATCAATCTTCCTCAACCTTGTTTTACTAGTTAAATGCTGGTTAACAGTTGCATGTGTCATTTTCATGCATACATCTGAGGATGCTTGGTGTCACATGCAGCAGTGGGGCAGTACGAAAAGCCCTCATTGAAAAAAAAAAAGGGGGTTTAAAAAAAGGGTTAAATCTAGGCTTTTATTTTGAAAATCAAACACAAGGAAATTTAGAGTTTGGGCCAATTTCTGGGATTTCTGTTGTTTTTTAGGACACTTATCAATCTTCTACATGCTTCTTTTACTGATTCAATGCTGTGCAATACTGGTTGCACGTGTCATTTTCATGCATACATGTGCAGGCCACTTGGTGTCACATGCAGCAGCGGGGCAGTATGAAATACCCTGATTGGAAATAGTGTTAAAACTGGGCTTTTATTTTGAAAATCACACACATCACAACCTTAGTTAATAAAGAAGGGGACAGATACAAGATAATAACTTTGAAAAGTAGTCCAACACTGAACCATAAGGACTAAAAAGATCAAACTGTGTCACTGTTTTATTGTTTTAATTTTCTAAAGAGTCATTCGACGCATCTTTCTAAAATAAACCTCAACAATACCACACAGAGACAGCTTCCTGTGTCAGTGACCTACATGTCACATCCCTCACACTAACACAGTCTCACTGCTGTGGCAACAAACACTAACACAATCAAAACATACGTCACATAAACATGGTTTCAGTGAGAGTAATATTTCATATATTTGCACACATTGTCCTCTAGACCTCCAGAATGACACGAGACGCCGCCGACACCTTCAGAGCCCAGAAACCTTTTATTCCAGTGATCAGGAGAGGAGAGGGTTAGACGAGTGTTAAGAGTCCTCATTAAAGGAAATACTGGTGAAAATTAAAATTAAATTAGCTCCAAACTGAAAGACTTAATTGCATGCGTTGGTGCCATCAAACATGAAGGATTGTGTTAAATGTGTTATTACCTCGAGGTGGAAAGGAAATGACACAACAACACCTTTTACCGCTCGAAAACAGGCTGCTTAGTGGCGGAGATCTCGGCAAATGTGTGTGTGTGTGTGTGTGTGCGTGTGTGTGTGTGTGTGTGTGTGTGAGAACGCTGGCTGGCCCTGTAGGGAGGGGGAGGATGGTATGTGTGTGTGTGTGCGTGTAAGGAATCAGGGCAAAATAATAACTGCTAATTGGCCTGAGGCTCCACTCCCCTCCTGTTTCCACCAAGCCAGGACACACACGAAACACCTGCAGAAGTGTGTGTGTGTGTGTGTGTGTGTGTGTGTGTGTCATAGCAAAGTGTTAAAAAAGAGAAGGTCACACCACAAAAGGAGAAACCCCTCGAGAGTTGGCACCAGAGAAGAGAAGCAGGCGGAAGCAGAGCGTCAAAGAGACCAAGGAGGCGACAGGACAGAAACGTCTAGAAGTGGGAAAGAAAGCTTCCTCTCCACCTTTCTCACTGAGCATGTGCGGCCTCACCTGTTCTCCTCCCGGTCGCCCGTCGCCTGCCGCTGCTGATTGGTCCCCTGAAGCATTGGCTCCTGCGCCGCAGATGAACTTGCCGTAGCGTTGGCAAAGGAAGGGAGGAAAGAGAGCGCTACAGGGGAGGTACTGCGGTCAGAGGTTAAAGAGGAAGGGAAGGAGGTCAGAGAGGAGAGATCGGGAGGGGGCTGAGCTGCAGAGGACTCTTGTATCGCTCCAGGGTCACTCCCAAAGGAGGGCAGGAGGAGTTGTTCAAAGGCAGGAGTCAGGGTGCCCTCAGAGTGGCAGCGATGAAGCGTGGCACCTTGCTCCTGAGGGCAGGTCGAGCATGAGACGACTTCCTGACCGTCTGAACCTCCTTCGCTGAGCTGCTTTGGATAAGAGGAGAGAATTTCCCAACCAAAGTCGTCTCTTGTTGGCACGGGAGTTGACGCCTTGTCCTCAGCTTCTTCGATGGATCCTTCATTTATTGTGTTGTTTGATTCATCTTCATCTTCATCTAAAGGAACTCCAGCAGTCACATGACTCCCACTCAGCTCTCCCCAGAGCGTGAAGTCTGCAGAGTTTGGAGTCTTGTTTGGCTCTGATCCACTGGAGAGTTCGTAGGGCTTGTCAGACACACAGGTTTGGTGAGCCTGTGAGTCGATGCATGGGTTCTTATCAGAGAGCAGAGTGAGCTGCTTTGGATCATTGCTGGTGTCAGAGTTTGATGCTGCAGAGAGAATTCCCAAACCAGAGTCAATCCCTTCCGTAGAGGCTGGCTCAAGAGTTGCCATCTTGGATTGGTAGGATTCTCCAAGTGGGTCCTTCTGGCAGATTCCTTCACTCATTGGCTTGCATGCATTGGTTGAATCATCTTGTTGAAAAGAAGCTCCAGCACCCAGTTCTCCAATGATTGTTAAGTTTGCAGAATTCAGAGTCTCGTTCGACCCTGACCCGCTGTAGCACTTTGAGGACTGCTCTGACACGCAGGTTTGGTAAGCCTGTGAGTCAATGCTTGGGTTCTTATCAGACAGAGTGAGCTTCCTTGGATCACTGCTGGTGTTCAAGTTTAATGCTGCAGAGATAAAGTCATTCCCTTTTGTAGAAGCTGGCTCAAGAGTTGCCGTCTTGTCCTCAGCTCCACTGAAGGATTCTCCAAGTTGGTCCTTCTGGCAGATTCCTTCACTAGTTGGCTTGAATGCGTTGGTAGACTCATATTGTTGAGAAGAAGCTCCAGCAGTCGTTTTACTTCCACTCAGTTCCCCAACGATTGTTAAGTTTGCAGAGTTCAGAATCTCGTTTGACCCCGACCTGCTGTAGCACTTTGAGGACTGCTCAGACACGCAGGTTTGGTAAGCCTGCGAGTCAATGCTTGGGTTCTTATCAGACAGAGCGAGCTTCCTTGGATCACTGCTGGTGTTACAGTTTGATGCTGCAGAGAGAAAGTCATTCCCTTGTGAAGAAGCTGGTTCAAGAGTTGCCGTCTTGGATTGGAAGGGTTCTCCAAGTTGGTTCTTCTGGCTGCTTTCTTCACTCGTGAGCTTGAATGCATTGGTTGAATCATCTTGTTGAAAAGAAGCTCCAGCACTCAGTTCTCCAACAATTGTTAAGTTTGCAGAGTTCAGAGTCTCGTTTGCATCTGACCCGCTGTAGCACTTGGAGGACTGCTCAGACACACAGGTTTGGTAAGCCTGCGAGTCGGTGCTGACGTAAAGGCTTTGGAAGAAGCTGCTGTTGCTCTTATCAGAAGTGTGTGAAGTGTGCAGAAGTGTGTCGTCAACGCCTCGACTTGGACTCGATGTTAAGTTAGTGGTGTCGAGGAAATCACCTAAAAGCTCAAAGGGTACCAGAGATTGCTGATGAGTATCCCGGCCTTCCAAAGAGGCGTTGTCGATGGGCGGGTCTGAAGAGCTTGGGTCAGGAGAGGAGGTGATGATGTGTAACGATGGTGGTGTTGGGCGATCTGGAGTCTTGGGGGTCATTGCATCGAATTCACCTTCCTCTACATGTTTATCATCAGACTGTAGAGAGATGTTGGGTGTTATGGCTGGTTCTGAGAGCTCTGAAAGGCCTCCAGGTCCCGTCTCTCTTGCAGCGACTTCAGGCTGTTGATGCATCAACTCTGGGGACAGTGAATCCTTCATATCAACCATTACATCATAATCTTCAGACTGTAAAGAGACATTGGATGTTGGTAGCAGTACAGGGAGTCTTGGTACAGCAGCAGCCTGGTTTTCCAATCTGGTCTCTGCCATTTCATCACCACTGGACTGTAGAGAGACGATGGAGTTTGGCTGACGCTCTGCAAGTCTTGGTACTCCAGTATCGTCACGCTTCATTCCTGTCTCTCTCGGAGGAATCACAGGCTGTGATTCCAATGACTCCTCAAAACCAAACATGTCTCCATCCTTGTCTTGGATAACGGTGTTCTGAGCAAACCCAACAAAAGACAGATCCCCTGAACTGTCGGGGAAATCATCTTCAGACTCCGAGGGCCTCAAACGCTCGACCGCAGCGGTCTCAGGGGATTTGTCAAAGCTGAGGATGCTGCCCTCAAAGTTCTGCGCCTCAGTTTCCTCTGAGGACGACGCAGAGAATTTGTCTGAATAGGAAGAGAGGCAGGAGAGGAAATCCTCTTCTGCCAAACTGCCCAGACCCGAGGAGCCGGGATCTGGGGAGCTGCTGTTGAGTTTTACTGATGACAGTGTTTGGTGCATGTTAGTGTCGGCTGTATCGGGTGTGTTGGACGCACTGTTAGCTTGATTAGTGTCAGTGCAAGCAGCAAGATTTAAAGTTAAGTTCTCGTTCTCGAAGCTCGTGTGCTCAGGGATAGTCTCGAGGAATTGTGCAAATGTGTCAAAGTGATGTGTGTTAGTGTTAGTGTTAGTGTTAGGGTTAGGGTTAGGGTTAGGGTTGGCCACCTGGCTGATGGACTTTTGTGCTTGGAATATAAAGTCTGTGCAAGGCTGATGATGCAGCGCTTCATTCACATTTGTGTTCTGATCAGCAGTGCTTACTGGAAGCGATGCTCCTTTATTATTGCAGTGTTCCAGTGGATGGTCACTGGGAGTGTTTTGCTGTGTTTTGCAATCTGTGGTCAGATCCTCAGGAGACTGCAGCCTGCCAGCTGCAAACGCTTCAAAGGATTCGTCCCACTCTGAGTCCTGCTCTCCTGCAGTCGTAAAAGGGTTGGCTGACTTCTTGCTAAAAGGTTTCTCCCCTTCTGTTGGTACGGGGGGAAGAGGTCGTTTCTCAACTTTCGCTCTCCTCTCTGGGTCTGAGCCAGCGATGGAGACCTCTGCGGTTGGAGCGCTGTGAGGGAAAAGTTGACTTATAGGGGGCCTGGAACTGGAAAGATAGGGCAGAGGAGGCAGCGAGGGTTTTAGGGGCTGAGCGGTTAGAATGTCTTCAAAGAAAGGGTTGTGCTGCACGTGAGGAAAGAAAGGGTTGCAGGGGGACATGGGAGGTGATGTGGACTGTGAGCGACAGAAGGGGTTAGTGTGATGCAGTGGGGATACCACGGATGTAGGATCTACAGGGGGACCTGGGGGGTGCTGTTTAGTGGGGAGGGGAGGTGGTTGGGGGTGAGTGCTGGGCTCTAGTTTAGGGGACACCACCAGGCTGTGAAAGGAAGGACACACAGTCCTCTTGATTAGTGAGGATTGTTTACACAGGTGAACGACGAGATCACATCTGAATCACATCTTTACTCCCACTCTGTTCAACATGAGACAACCTTTTTATTCCTTTAATCCTTTCTCTGAATCAGTGAAGAAAGACATGATGACCATAAACAAACATCTTAAACCCAGGTTCAAACATTTCTGTTTACATGTTGAATTGAATGTTCTGCATTTCATACTAGAGGTTCAATTTGCTGTAATTTCACTGTATTGCAACTTTAGAGTACTATACCTTTTTTAAACCATTTCATTTGGTATCATTTTATGCACTAAGTACTTTTAATATATTTTAATATTTCAATCTCATTTTTTGTTTTTATATTTATCTTTTTACCTTCATTGTTTCTTTAATGTATTTAAAGCACACTGAGTTGCATTTGTGCATGATAGGTGCTCTTTGAATTAACATTATCTACCTTTTAATTTGGAGTAATCTTTTTTTAGGCCAGGACTGAATTATTACCACTGTTTTAAAGCTGGGGTTGGTAGTCTCGGAAAACTAGCATGAATTTGAATGTAGCTTTTCCTCATGACTCCGTCTAACCCCTCCCCTCCTCCCTCAGAGCTCCTCCAAAACGACGCCCCCCCCGCTCACATGCACGAGCGCCGCTGACTTGCGACCATATGACGGTGACTGATTCAAAACCGGTCCTCACCAAAACATTCTCATAGTGAAAGTTAAAAACACAAACAAACATGGCTGCTGTTAGCACTCACAGCTATCATGCTAACATTATCCAGTTGTACCGGTGACACGATATCAGGAGAAAAGTTATAACACATATATAACACTGTAACAGCTCTACTGTTTGTTAAACCTGTTCAGTGTAGATGTTCTTAATTCCTACAGTGTTGACGGTCAGTGAAGGCATCAGGAGAGGTGTAGAGTGTGTGAGTGGGAGAGAGGAGAGACAAGAGGAGAAGTTCTTCATTCATTCAAACATTGATTGTTGTTTTGTTGGTTGGCGTGATCACGGCCGACAGTGACCGGTTATTAAAACTAAACGTGTTCAAGAATCGGCTCGTCATCACTACAGCGTTCGGACGGACGCTACAGTACATCTACATTTTCTGTAGGACTTACTAAATGTCATGAATTCTTCTGCTTGTCAGAGCCCCGTGGTGAGAGCTTTTTAGACTCTGATCCGGACTACAGTCCTGAGCAAAGCACCTCATCGGGTCAGAGGGGACAGGCCCGAGGTCGAGCGAGAGGGGCAGTCAGTAGAGTCAGGGGAAGCAGAGGCAGGGGACGGGGACTCAGAGGAGTGCACCCCGGGGAAATGTACACGCAGGAGGCGGGCAGAACGGCAGGACAGGATTTGAATGGTTTAAAATTTTGGGTCCCAAAAAACAGTGATTGGTTGGTGTTTTCCCAGGTTTACTCCGGCTGTAGATAGCAGCTTTTTTTCACTCTTTTTTAAGAACACATTATGTATTGATTACCATCAGGACATAAAGATCATTTTAACCAGTATAACAAAAAGTGTATCTAAATCTGATTACCAACCCCAGCTTTAACATTGATTTATTTTTTCTACTTTTACTTTTTTTATTATAATTAATTTCCTTTTAAAAATATATTTGTATTTAATTTTGTTTTCTTGATTATATTTTAACTTAATTTAATTTAACTTAATTTAGTTTACTTTAGTTTAGTTTAGTTTTGGTTTATTTTATTTTATTATTATTTATTTTTTTCTTTTGTTATTTTTCTGGTATTTATCTGATCTTATTCTATTAATTGTCCTGTACTGATTTTCTTTTATTTTGAAGTATTTCCTAATACCATCTTGTCTGTCTTGTTTTAGTATTTTATTATTTTACCTATTGCTGTTATTTTCTGTCTCTCTGTTCTTGTGATTTAAATAAAGTTGAGTTAAGTTTTGGCCACTTGGGGTCAGTGCAACAAGATGCACACACAGTTTAAACATCCAGTAGACAGAAAATATGAGTGAGTGTTTCTCTAGTTTTGTTTGTCTGCATGCTGGAGTCTTGAAAAAAAGTGCTGCAGGTTTTGGGGGCTGAAAACAGAAGGCTTCTGTCACTGAATGGACCACTTAGCAGGAAAATGAAACAATAAAGTTTCTTGCAGAGAAAGCAAAACATGAGGCATCTGTAGAAAGGTGACAAAACTTGGTGTGTTCGACTAACACCTCTGCAGCATTACTTGTTAAATCTGTCTGACGTGTGTTCACGTCTGCAGAAAGTGGCATTAATCCACAAAGAGAACATCCCTCCCTGTGTCTGTGGTCTGGTTACTCTGGTTCAGGATGTAGAATATGAGAGGATGCAGCAGCTGTAGTGATTACTTGGTGCTGCCGGTGCCAACTTGGCACTTTCCCCCAAGGATCCAAACACATGTGGATGTGTAGGTTGTGAAAATGGCCGAGAGGTATTGAGTGTACTATGTCCTGGAAGAGCTGACCTGGCTTCATCAGACGGTGCTGATCAGACTGAGATTTTGTTTACACACACTTTATGGAAATATGACAAAACAGACCTTGCTTTTTAAAACTGGGTCGATTAAATTGATTTTAAAAAATCAGTCCCTGTGTGAGACGTTTTTAAACCTGCAGAGGTTTATATTTTATAAAGTCTGAAAGAGAAATGCATCAGTGAGCCGTACAAGAGAAACCACAGAGCAGCAGGTGAGACCACCCTGATGGTTTACCCACTTGAGAGTGTGTTTGTGTTGAAAAAGGAAATAAAATAAACAGGGTTCTTCCCCCTGCAAACACAATGCCCACACCCACACACACGCTCCCACACACACACACAAACCAAGACACAAAACCTGTAAGGGAACAACCATCCTTCCTGTTCTCATCATCATCCTCCCGATGAAATCAACAGAATAACTGAACCATGTTATGACCAAGCAGCTCCATACTTTTAAAAAGAGCAGCTCCCTCCATCTGCAATGCAGATCCCTGCTGTAACCAGAGACCAGGAGCTGTGCAGGGATGTGTACAGAGCTGGTACACAGGAAGTGAAAAAGTAAACACTGTGATAAATATTCAACACAATGCTGCTCCTCTGAACACAGAGTTGGATATTTAACTCTTGTGTGTGTTTGGGTGCATTTAAAGTATTTACTCCAGATTAAAGGTAACCTAATGTGTCTTTACCTCAACCTCCAAGCAGACCAGGTATCATGCTAATGCTGCTAATTCACTGAGTGCTGCTTATTCACTGTTTGTTGTAATTTTGGCGCTCCCTGTTATGGCTACATTTCTGCCTAATACAGGTCTGCTGCACTAACACACCTGAGTCCATGACTTCAGGTGCAGTGAATTCTAAACAGACCAGGCTCAGACTCTCAGCGGGCTCCTGACCTCTGTAATGGATCCATATTCATAGTGAAATGTTTATTCATCACCTGTTTGATGTTGCAACAAATGAACCTGTCAGAGTGTGATATCTCTGTGTGTGTGTCTCACCTTGGTTTGCAGTTAGAGTCCTTTGATCCGAACCATCCCCTGTGTTTCTCCTCAGTGGCAGCGGGGGCTTGTTCAGACTCATCCTTAGACTGACTCTGCCCTTTCCCTGCAGACTCACTCCTCCCGTGGGAGAACAAGTTCCTCCTCTGCTTTTTCCCCTGGCTCTCCAACTCCGCCGTGGAGGAGGAGGCAGAGGCGGAGGATGCAGCATCTTTGTGCAGAGCAGCCTGTTCCAACGGCTCCTCCTCATCACCCAGCATGGGGCCGCTTTTCTCCAGAGCCGCCGCGATGGCCGCCTTCTCCTCCTCGTCCGGCTTGTCGAAAGACCAGCGGCGCCTGTCTCCTGCGGGGCCTTTGGGGAGGGCTGAAGATGTGTGTGGGCTGAGGTTCTGCAGAGACACGGACAGAGGCAAAGACTTCTGCAACAGCCTCAGGTCAAAAAAATCTACAGGTTTTCCTGAGCCCGGGTCCGGGGGCTGGATGTCGTAAGCATGGCTTCCGTTAACGCACACAGTCGGCAGAGGCACTGCGATGGTGATCTCACCGGCCTCATCACCATACTCGGATCTGAGAGGGGACAGCTTGGGCGAAGTGTCTGCCGTGTGATCTGCAAAATAAAGAGGGGAAGAGTTAGGAGCACAAAAGAGGAGAGACCAGAAAGGCAGAACCATACTTTTCACAGCAGGAGGGATCAACATCAACAGGGTTCATAGGGAAATTGATGACCTTATCCCTCCTGGCAAGCCTCTAATCAGGCAATGAATGCACTACATGCAAACATTCTTATTCCCGATGTTAAAAAAATGACATTAATCCCATTAATTTAATTCTCTCGGGGTTAACTTGGCTTTGTCAGACAGCCTCTAGTGGTCACTTGAGGAACTGCAGTTTTTTTGCATTACAAAATGTCATCACCTGTCCCCCTTTGTTTCCAGTCTTTGGAAACAGTTGAATCTTTCAACTGGCTTCTAGAGGCGTTTTTCGACTGGAGGAACTTTACCCCTGAACTACACAGGTGTCGAGTGGTGGACCCAGGGTCTAAATTTAGTTCAGGGGTAGTTAATCTCCCCCCTATAAAGCCCATGCGAGGGCGGTAGTACTTTTCAAAGGTCCTGGGACTTTTCGGGGTCACATTTTTTTTTGACACATTTTTTTTTCAATTTTTTTTTGTCAATTTTTTTTTGGGCAATTATTTATTTTTCAAAATTTTTTAGTCAAACTTTTTTTTTCAATTTTTTTTTGTCAAAATTTTTTTTTTGTCAATTTTTTTTTTAAATTTTTTATTCAAAAAATTTTTGTCAAAATATTTTTTTCTATTTTTTTGTCAAAATATTTTTTTCAAATTTTCTTTTTTCAAATTTTCTTTTTTCAAATTTTCTTTTTTCAAATTTTCTTTTTTCAAATTTTCTTTTTTCAGATTTTCTTTTTTCAAATTTTCTTTTTTCAATTTTTTCCAAAAACATTTCACATGCATTGTTTTTTCCATCTGTGATTCTCTTGATTTCTCTTTCTTTCATTAGTTTTTATTTGTTCTATCTTTTTTGTATGTGTGTGTACTTTTCAAAAGAAGAAGCTGTGATTCTCTTGATTTAGCAGCTTGTAACAGTAGTCTTCTCTCAGCCCACCGTGAATTCGTCTCTCCTCCCGGTGTTCCGGTTTTAAAAGTGACCCTGTAAACTGGAGACCTTCAGCTGAACGTGTCAGTGTTTGTGGAGTTTACACAGATGTTTTAATGATGGTCTAAAGACGTTTATGAGGGATGCATCCGGCTAAGAGTCTCCAGTTAACAGGGTCGCTGTTTAAACCAAAACACCTGCCGATCTCTGCCACGGCTTTTTGAGTTCAAAAGGATTTTAAAGCCGTGTTGAAACGTCTTTGCTACTCGTGCTTATCTCCTCTCACATGTTGATTCAGTCATTGCTTTTTCCATGTTTTTAACTGCAGGTGCAAAATTTTCACTTTTTCATGTTTTTCTGCTTTTGGAGCACAATTTCAAGTTTGAGGAAAATCAATTTTTTTGACAGGCTCCAGGTCAACTTCACTGTCAAAATTTTTTGACACATTTTTCTTTCAATTTTTTTTGGTCAAATTCTTTTTGGGCAATTTTTTTTTTCAAATTTTTTTTTTATGTCACATTTTTTTTCAATTTTTTTTTCAAACTTTTTTTCAAACTTTTTTTCAATTTTTTTTTCAAATTTTTTTTTTGTCAAAATATTTTTTTTCAAAATATTTTTTTCAATTTTTTGTCAAAATATTTTTTTCAAATTTTCTTTTTTCAATTTTTTTTTTTCAAAATTTTCCAAAAACATTTCACAGTCATTGTTTTTTCCACCATGAATTCGTCTCTCCTCCCGGTGTTCCGGTTTGAAAAGTGACCCTGTAAACTGGAGACCTTCAGCTGAACGTGTCAGTGTTTGTGGAGTTTACACAGCTGTTGAAACACAGAGGGAGTTCCTGGGAATGCAAACTAGTTTAGTTTTTATTAAGATTTCAAAATATCCTCATCAGATATTTAATGATCGTCTAAAGACATTTATGAGGGATGCATCCGGCTGAGAGTCTTCAGTTAACAGGGTCTCTGTTTAAACCAAAACACAGCTGATCTCTGCGATCACGGCTTTTTGAGTTCAAAAGGATTTTAAAGCCGTGTTGAAACGTCTTTGCTACTCGCGCTTATCTCCTCTCTCTTGTTGATTCAGTGAATCCATCTGTGATGAAATATAGCACCATCTAAAACAGCACCAGCTGAGTCTCTTCATGCTAACAGGCTAACTGTTGTGTTGCTCATAATGATACCTGCCTGTTCGTCTGTTTCTATGGTGTCATCTGTGATGAATGGCCTTCCTCTTTGTTTTACTGCCCTCTACTGGGCAGTAAAACGCAGACAACAATGGGGCCACAGGAACCTTTTAGTTCAGGGTGAAGTAGTTCTGGGGGCTAAAAGACCCCGGAACTCTTGATCGAAATGCACGTTTAGAACATCAAAGATTTGGACCCCTTAGTGAAATAGGCAAATAATCTTAGGTGAGTAATAAGAACATGCTCTCCACAAGTCCTTCTCACCTGGGCTGTCAACAGTCAGGTTGCTGCTGTTACTTGGCGAGTTGGAGAGATCAGAGACCACCACACTGATCCCGGCTGTCGGGCTAAGACTCCCCCCTCGTGACGAGGACTCACTGCTTTCTGACCCCAGTGATGTGCTGGACCGAGTGTCCGATGACTTCCTCAGCTTCCCTCTTAAGAAAAAGGTCCTCATCTTGCTCCGCCGGACCTCTCCCCCCTCGTCGTCCTCGTAATCCTCCTCCCCGCCCCCGTCGCTCGGCAGTCGTTGCCTCATCTTGTGAAGAGACCCGTAACCACTGGGCACGACGGCCGAGGAGGAGTCATCGTCGCTGGATCTCCTCTTCCCTCTCATGCGCTCCTTCAGCTTGCCGAAGGTGGAGGCGCTCTTGTCCTTCATGACGAGGTCGTACATGCTGGCTGTCAGGTTGTTTCGGGTGAACTGGACGGTCACCTGGATCTCTCCTCGCTCCTTCTCCTTCTTCCCCGTCTTAGAGTTGAGCCTGTACCATCTGCAACACACAACAGAGCAACAGGGGTTAAACTGTGTTCCCCATGTACAGAGGCGACAGCCATTGAAGCCCCGAGCTGTCCTCTCTCTGTCCTGTTGAGAGTGAGAGGATCTTTTTGTTGTTGCCCCTGGTTCCAGAAAGTAAACCTGCCCTTCAGCTTCAAATTACTCACACATACAGGAAGGTTTTTCCCACCTTGAACAATTCCCTGAGATGTTTTGTTGTAGGTAGTTAAGCACTGAGTGGGTTCATTAAATAGTGTAAATGACTGCATTGTTACTGTGTCTCTAATCTGCCCACACACAGCATTACGGTTTGTGTGCATGTCCCACTAATAGCACAATGTATGTGTGTGGCCAGACGTCCCATAACACCTTGGACGCTCCTCTTGATTTCAACCCAGTGAGCGAGAACAATGAGGTAAAACAATGCCGATTCAACAGCGAGCAGGCTGCATATATACATGACAGACTCTGACCTAGCTGTGGATTCCTTCACCGAGCAGGAACACAGCAGCAGTTCTTAGAAACGCTGGGCACCAGTGGGTGTAGCAACACCAACAAGTTCACCACACCGTGACTCATGGGAAAGTCTCATCTGGGGCGTTGTGTCCGGTTTAAAAGCATATAATGACTGAGAAAAATCCCCCCGGTTAGCGTGTGTTTCTGACACTTAGTGCTGCCACAGGGAAGTTATCAGCACAGAGAGAGGACTGAAACCGAGACCTGCTTTTATTTTGTCATTTCCTGTGCTGCTGGGCTATTTGCACCATCACACCTCAACCACAGAGCCTTTCTTTATCGCTTATCTGTATACCAAGAGGCTGACTGACACATACTCAACTTGGTTGAACTTATGGTAATCTTTTAAAAGTGCTGAATTAAAAAATCTATAAATACTCCTCAGCGTGTGAATGAAATAACGTAACAAGAATGCAAAAGATATGCAGGTTAGGGTTAGGATAAAGTGGATTATAATAATAATTTTATTTGTAGAGCACTTTTCAAACTCAAGTTACAAAGTGAGCAGCAAAATAAAACACACAAGTCAATATAAAGAAATAAAACATATTTTAAAAGACTTAAAATTCCCCTCAAAGAACTCTAAAGGAATACATTTATTTTTAAAATATATTTCTTAAGATGGTTAAAATAAAATAAAATAAAATTCAGATCAAATCAGGAAAGGCTCTGTGATAAAAGTATGTTTCAAGAAGGGATTTAAAAGAGCTCACTGACTCAGCAGACCTGATCTCCTCAGGCAGATGGTTCCAGAGTGTCGGGCCCCTCACTGCGAACGCCCTTTCCCCTTTTCGTTTTCATTTCTGTATTTGGAACGCACAATAAACCTCTGATCGAGGATCTCAATGCACGCACCTGCTCGTAGGGTACAAAAATGTCTGCTATATAGCTCGGAGTAAGTCCATGTAGAGCTTTAAAAGTAATCAGGAAAATCTAAAACATACAGGGAGCCAGTGCAAGGAAGCTAAAACTGAAGAGTTATGGTCGTACTTTTTGGTTCTGTCAGCTGAGTTTTGTACAGTTTGGAGATGATCAAGGGATTTGTTGTGCAAGCTGCTAAAAAGACTGTTACGGTAGTCCAGGCGTGAGGAGATAAAAGCAGGTAAAATTGTCTCTGTGTCTTTATAAGTACAACTATACAAGCATAGTGCATAGTTTAAAGGTGACATATCATGCAAAATTGACTTTTTAATGGTTCTTTACCTAAAATATGTGTCCCTGGCATGTCTACAAACCCCCCGAGAACGAAAAAAATCCATTCTGCCCCTGTTCTGATTTCTCCACCTTTCTGTAAATGTGTGTGAAACGAGCCGTTTCAGACTTCCGTGTTTTTGTTACGTAACAACAATATCCGGTCTGTCACGGAGTCAGAGCTCAGAGCTTGTTCAGCCCATAGACTGTATAAAATAATACTGAATCCATCCCCTGTTTTTCATTACCTGCACAAATGTGTGCTAACTAGGAGCTTAGGAGGGAGGCATGCTAGTTGTAGGCTGTCTTAATAAACACAAAGGTCGGTTTTACTCCCCACGTCTGCAGATTTGAAGATCTAGTGGATGATTTTTATATGTCATGGATAAGTGCTAGCGCTAATTAGCATAGCCACATAGCTATATGTTCATAGCTGTAGCTGTAGCTGTAGCTGTAGCTGTGTACCAAGACACACGTCGACATACTGACAAATAAAACAACAAGAAACACAGAATCTGTGACCAATCCTTCATAAAAGGTCCTGCTCCCTTTCTGGTAGAGGTCGGTTTTACTCCCCACGTCTGCAGATTTGAAGATCTAGTGGATGATTTTTATTTATCATGGATAAGTGCTAGCGCTAGTTAGCATAGCCACATAGCTACATGTTCGTAGCTGTGTACCAAGACACACGTCTACATATTGATAAATAAAACAACAAGAAACACTAAATCTGTGACCAATCGTTCAGAAAGGTCCTGCTACAGGCGCCTCTCCATCAGCATCAGATTCAGAGGGTTGAAGTAACGCGATCTCTGAGCAGCCGTGTATATTCAGCCAACATGTAAACATTAGATCAACGTGCTGGAGAGCCGAGGCACATCCACTTCCTGAGGGGGCGTAGTCAGAGAGAAAACAGAGTGTTCTGATGAGGAATGAAGAAGAGGACTTTTCAGGCATGCCAAAATCTGATTTCGAAGTGTTTTTTTGAGCATAAACTTTAAAGACATGTTTTGGGGACCTCTTAGACCAATATATGTTGATGAAAAAAGCGTGATATGTCACCTTTAAAAGTAATCAGGAAAATCTAAAACATACAGGGAGCCAGTGCAAGGAAGCTAAAACTGAAGAGTTATGGTCGTACTTTTTGGTTCTGTCAGCTGAGTTTTGTACAGTTTGGAGACGATCAAGGGATTTGTTGTGCAAGCTGCTAAAAAGACTGTTACAGTAGTCCAGGCGTGAGGAGATAAAAGCAGGTAAAATTGTCTCTGTGTCTTTATAAGTACAACTATACAAGCATAGTGCATAGTTTAAGCTCCCATGTAATTTTCAACTCCTTTTTGTTCTCCACCATCTTTGTAAGGAGTGTTATTCTCCATTTAGCCGCACCTCCAACATGTGCAAATCAAGCAGAAAACTTCACTGTAAAAAACTGAAGGCAGTGCAGAAGAGCAAAAAAGCTGCAGTTCCATAAGTGAACACTGGAGGCTGAGTTCAAAAGCTGAGGAATCCTCATTAGAGCCAATGCTACAGTGTCCATGTTTACAGCAGGATTAAACATGTTTACAGCCTCGTACAAAAACAGTTTTAGTCTCTATAACTTGATTCTGTACTCCTACAAACTTTACTATGAGTGAATATTTTTATAACTCATTTGTTTTGATGATATTAGGACGAAGAGTTATCCAAGGTTAGACATAATAAGGGGCGGGGCTTATTGAGAGACAACACTGAGACTACATCCATATTTACTGTATACAGTTTTTGCTCTTGCTATTTGTTCTGCACTATTTGAGCATTGCTATCCTTTCTTAACTTGACTTTTAAAAAGTGCATGGGCAAATGTAGCCACCCTTACCAAGCACAATATGTTATCAAAAATGCAATTTAAATATGGATTCAAAGAAATGCAATCAGATGCAGCTAAATTTGTCATCACTTGTTGTGGCTGCAAGACTCTGCGGAAGTGATGGTTTCTGAAAAGTCATTATGTGCAAATATTTAACAGGATGTTGGAGGTTATGAAACCTGAATTATTTCTCATAAACATCTAAAATCCCTCGGTCTGCAGAGTCAACAAGAAACTCCAAATGTCGCGCTGTGGAAAGTCAGTCGTTTGAAGACAGAAAAAAGTAAGAACAGAGGTTTACACTTCAAAGACGAGACATGAAAGAAAACAGCAACACTTTTCTGTCTGATCTGAGAGAGCAGCCTCACACAATTACTGCACAGCTATGAGACCAGACAAACCAAATCTACACAGTGACAAAGCAAAAACAATTCCCAGCTACAAACACTTCAAATTAAAGGCTCTGCAGCCGGTTTGTTGAATGCACTCTGCAGTGGGTTGTCAGAGAGTCAAAGCTCACAGGAGCAGCATTTAGACAAACTGTCTCAACTGACAACCTCACAATAAAACCAGAGCAGTGAGATCTTTTATCTTTATTACAACTTTTGAGATTTTAGCGCTCTGTAATGTCGATGTAGGAGTATTTTTATGATCAAGATTCACACGTTAGCATGCTAGTGTGCTAGATGTTTAAGAGAGAAAGGCCAGGTGATGTCTATACTAATGTGAAGGCAGCTAAATGAATGAAGCACATGTCTTCCACAGAAGATTCCCTAGGGAGACAAAAAATGTATCATATCGTATCTTATTGAAACGTATTACATATTGTATTGTAATGTAATGTAACGTAACATATCGTAACGTGACATATCGTAACCAAACATATCGTAACCTAACATATATCGTAACATAAAGTAACATATTGTATCACAATGTAACATATCATAAGGAATTGTATTATGTAATGTATCACATTGTTATGTGACATAACGTATCGCAACCTAACATGTCGTAACCTAGCACATCGTAACCTAACATATTGTAACGTGACATATCGTAACCTAACATATCATAACCTAACATATCGTAACCTAACATATCGTAACGTGACATATCGTAACGTGACATATCGTAACGTGACATATCGTAACGTAACATATTGTAACGTAACATATCGTAACATAACATATCGTAACGTAACATATCGTAAATTAACATATCGTAACATATCGTAACGTAACATATCGTAACATAACATATCGTAACATATCGTAACGTAGTATATCGTAACATCGTAACATAACATATCGTAACATAACATATCGTATCATAACATATCGTATCATAACATATCGTATCATAACATATCGTATCATAACATATCGTATCATAACATATCGTATCATAACATATCGTATCATGACATATCTCATCATAACATATCGTAACATAACATATCATAACATATCGTAACATCGTAACATAACATATCGTATCATAACATATCGTAACGTAACATATCGTAACGTAACATATCGTAACATAAAATATCGTAACGTGACATAACATAACGTGACATATCGTAATGTTACATATCGTAACCCTAACATATCATAACGTAACATATCTTATCGTAACATAACATATTGTATCATAATGTAACACATAAGGAATTGTATTGTATTGTAATGTAATGTATCATATGGTTACATGACAAATCGTAATGTGACATATCTTAACGTGACATTTCCTTACGTGACAAATTATAATGTATTGCTTCATAATGTAACAAATCTTAACGAATCGTATTGTATCGTAATATATCGTAAGATATTTTAACATATCGTATCTTATTGTACTGTATTGTATTGTATTGTATCGTATGGTATTGTAACGTATTGTATCGTAACTTATTGTATCGTAACCTAACATTGTAACGTATTTTATCATATAGTATTGTATCATAACGTAACATTGTATTCTATAGTAATGTATTGTGTTGTACCACACCATATCATACCGTATTGCCACAGCCAAGTTGCATGACTAAGATAATACTCATATAAATAAACTAACCATATCAAAGTCTTCTCCACTCTTAATATTTGACTATGATATTGTCTCAGAGAACGTCTCATTCAGCGGTGGTGATTGAGCAGCACTGATATTTAATGAGGGGAAAATAACCGAACAGTCCCGTGAACCCCGTGACCTCGTTCCCAGGTCCTGTTTGGGAAAAGTTTCCTGCTGTAGCAGAAAACAGCGGCATGACTGTAGGCTGCAGGAAAGAAAACACGAGTCATAGAATTCAGTGCACAGGCTGTTATGTAATCATCATCATCATCATCATCATCCTCATCATCCTCCTGACCTTACGCTCAGCCCTGGAAAAACGCGGCAACACCCCAGAAGAATGCCGGTGAAAACATCAGCAGACACAGTCATTGTAGTAGAACACAGAGAATCAGAAATAACAGGCAGGTGGAGCCCGGGGCTCAGAGCAGAGAGAGAGGAATGCTGCTGCTTTTTATAGCTGCTCAGGAACCACAAACATTACATCTCACAGAAATAGACAACAATGGAAATGTGCCACATAAGCAGCTGAGGGAAATGTTAGCTGTTGTCATTAAGTTATCAAGACTTTGGAGCAAACTCACCAGACGAGTCAACGTTTAGCTCTGGTTTTAGGTTTCTGTATTTGCATAAAAGTCTACTTGACACAGGCTTAACTTTCTAATCCGGACAAAGCAGAGAATTAAATCAAATCATTTCATAGCGTGATAAAGCTGCATGTAAATTCCTAAGCTCTGACTCCGCCCTGCCTCCTCTTTAGGGGTTGAGATTTTGGAGTGGGTCTAAAATTGCATATCAGATCTGCGGCCTTTAAAAGCCTGTTAGGTGTGGACTCGAGTTTCACAGCGATGCTCCAACAATAGTATCACTTCTCCTCCTTGTGAGTCTGCAGCCAACTCCCTGTAGCCAAGGTGGGGTCCACATTCCTAACACAAGACGGAGGAACTATGTTTTCTTTAGCTTAACATACAGCTACTACGACTATTATCATACTCTGGCTCAGGCAGGGATTGTAATTTCGGTGGTATTTCTGCAGGATGTCTTACAAGTCTCCCTCCTGGCCTCTCTGTTCTGTTTTTAGAGAAGATGGTGAAGCAAAAGCTTGCAGAGTTAGTGATTTGTGTAGATGTGTGACTGGATTCTTGAACTACATTAACTTGTTGAACCTGTTGGAGGGAGAAAAAAACCTTCAGCTGATGAAAACACGTGCAAAAGCTGTTTCTGTGATGCTGAAACTCTCTTTTCACTTCTGAAGACGATGCAAAATGAAGTCAGTCTTGCTAACGTGGATGCACCTGTCCTCGCTGGTCACGTGACTCCTCCAAAACCCTGACCACAACAGAAATGAAAAGGTAAGTTGACGGATATGAGGCCTAAATACAGAAACTGCAACACAGCAGCCTACATTCTGAAGCCCACATACTCTTTGCAGAGCACAGTCTGTTTTCTGAAGAGGACCCAGTTTCCCAATAGCACCAGCCCACACGGACGCCTGTTCAGTTCAGCAAGGCCGCTGTGCTGAGATGGTGCAGCATTGTTTTGGTTATAAATACCTTTAAAAAAGCTTCTGTA
This sequence comes from Notolabrus celidotus, assembly GCF_009762535.1. Taxonomy (NCBI): domain Eukaryota; kingdom Metazoa; phylum Chordata; class Actinopteri; order Labriformes; family Labridae; genus Notolabrus; species Notolabrus celidotus. Next base: position 26,345,908 of record NC_048293.1, read on the forward strand.
GCTGCGACTTTAACAACAATCCTCATAACCCAATGTTCTCTCCGTGTTTGAGGAGTCATTTTTTTTGTAAACAGTTCCATTCCAGAGCTGCAGAGCATAACTCCAAACATATCTGCTTCCCCCATCTTGCAAAAACAGGAAATCACAACACTCCACCCGTCCCAGCGTGACACCATCTCCTCATCTCTCCGCCTCCCCTGATCCACTCAGGGGGAGAGATAGACTCTGTTCCAGGAGCCGTCGTCTTACACCGGGATTCGGGTTACAAAGTCTTCCTCAGAACAAATCAATCCCTCGAAACCTGCCTTCAAGGCCTGAAATTACAAGACGACAAGTAGGCTATCAACCTATTTTATCCAGCAGGATCTGGGTCTCTGTGGAGCTGCGTGTGCTCAGGTGGTTTCAGGGGCAGACAGAAGAGACTGTATAGAATGAAACTGGTGCCAAGGGCGCAGGATCTGTGTCAACTGTGAGACTCAGGAGTGCACCTCGTTCATCAAACATACAGTCCTTTAAGTTAAACCGCTTTGATGTATTCTTTTTATTCTACCAGAGGACTCAGGCATGGTCGAGAGGCTTTATGTAGTCCACAAGGGCAGACACACACACCACATGTAGCAACTAAGCTAGTATACAATCATGCTAGAAGTTATCTGATTCTGCAATTAAAGCTAAATGCAACGACTTGGGATGTTGAGAGATTTTCAACAAAGTGAGTCTCCTGGGTGGTTTCTTGGGAATATTCAAATGTCAAATCACAACAAACGTTATCACAAGCCGCCTTTCCAAACAGAGCAGGTCTAGACCCAACATCAAGACCGGATAAGATCCAGTCCCATCTTCCAGACAGGACTCAGTCTGATCTCATCTTAATCCACCATGAGCAGAGCACTTTGCAGCATTTAGCAAGTTACAGTGGCAAGGACAAACTTCCTTTAACAGGCAGAAACCTCCAGCAGGACCAGACTCATGTTAGACACACATCTGCTGAGACCGTACACCTGTCTGTTAAACCTGCAGCATAAAAATTAGGGATATGGATCAAACACATCAGAGTTGAGGCACTATCCAGTACTACACATCCAAGTAAAGGTAATACATAATAGATGAGTGATATTACATTAGTGGTGAGTTAATTAATGAATCAATGTGTTGGTAGGGTACTTAACAGAAGCGTGGTTGTTATAATTAATGGTGTAGCGGGTAAAGTTAGGCTTTCAGTGCAAAGTAAACAAATCTAACAAAGCAGCATGATGCTTATGGAAGAGAAATAGTCTGTTACTCTTTACTGTATTACTTTATTTTTTTAAAGGAAGCTAACACAACTGCTGAGCCAGAGTTAGCTAAAGGAGCTCATTTACATCCATGGTCCTTTGGCAGGAAGATCTAAGAACATAACATCCATCCATCCATCCATCCATCCATTATCTTGACCACTTATCTCGTTAGGGGTCACAGGGGGGCTGGAGCCAATCCCAGCTGACTTCAGGCGGAAGGCAGGGTACACCCTGGACAGGTCGCCAACCCATCACCGGGCAAACATGGAGAGACAGACAACCATTCACACACACAATTTTGAGTGACCAATTAACCTGGAGAGAATGTTTTTGGACTGTGGGAGGAAGTCTGAGTACCCGGAGAGAACCCATGCATGCACGGGGAGAACATGCAACCTCCACACAGAAAGGCACCTACTTAACCAGGGACTCGAACCAGGAACCAGGGACTTGCTGTGAGGCAACAGTGCTACCCACTACAGCACCATGCAGCCATACAAAATACAAACAATCTAAAAACAATACAAAACTCCACAACAGTATGTCACGTTAACACATTTATCTATAAGACTGATGTATACAAAGGTTACAGTCATCTCTTATAGATGCCCTGGTCTCCCTAGCATTGTTCCTGCAGAGTGTGTGCGTGTGATTTTAGACATTAGTAATGTCAACACAAACATCTGATCCCTGTTCCAGTGTGGACACATCAGGTAACTGTCATATAGTCAAGTCAAGTCCAGTAAATTCATATTTATTAATAAAGCACTTTTAAAAACAGCTCACTTTGACCACTATGATGTAAAACCAAGGAGACAACAAAAATGATCCAGATACAGACAAACAAGCTAAAGAAGGAGCGACTGCTGAACTCTGGATTCATGATAACTCTAAATGTACGAGTGTGAAATCTCTGCTTCAGATATCAAATTCAGAGAGCTGTCTCTCATCAAGTTCATTGACTGTTAACAAAAACATGCTGATTCAGTCTGCATCAACTTGAACTCTAGTCACCAGAAGCGTCCAATCAGAGCCCACAGAGCTGAGGACGCAGTCAACAACTACAATCCACATTGAGCTGAGATCCCTCAGTAATCTCCTCCGCCTCTCTGAGGACCGTGACGAAGCTTCGTTTGAGTTATAACGTTAAACCTCCTCGTCTGGTCTCTTATTGATACGAGCTCATACAGCCTCCAGGAGCTCTGCAGGCCGCCATGGTAATGTGGTCTGGATTCATGCCTCATCAGCAAGAAGTAGCAGACGGGCGGCGAGACTCAGGCCACATTCCACATCTGGACGCGATGAGCTCCAACCTCAACACCGACTTCCTCCCAATACTTTCACACAGCAGACCACTGGACCCTAGAAACTGATCTTCTCAGGCCCGCGGCAGAATGAAGCGATAGAGGACGGAGGAAGTCGTTTATTTTTGTGAGACGAATCCTCACAGCTGTGTCAGAAAGAAGGATTCAGGGACCGACAGCTCGACTGAAATATACTCACAATTTAAATATGTTAGAGGTCTGTGGACTGAACAATAAATGCAATAAATGTGCACATATATCAGCCATTTCTAAGTGAACATAGTGTGTGTATAGTTTGAATACTTTAGGTGTTTGTATTGTCATTTCTTTACCTTTTTTGTGCCTCCATCTTAATCCCTAGTTTGTTAAATTTCTCTGTTTTCCTGATCTGCTATGATTAGCAAACTTCCTCTTAGGGGGGTCAATAAAGTTCAGTCAATCTTATCTACTCCACAAGGAGAACTAAGCATCTTCAGATAGTATTATAGAGTAAATACGCTGTAGACAGGACCACAAACTAGCAACAGGAAGATAAATCAGCACTGTATTCCTCCCCAGGGAGAGCTGTTGAGCTGTGGTTGCAGCACAAAGCAGGAAAGAGTCAAAACATTGAGACAGGAAAAGTCAAAGAAGTGCGAGTCCTAGCATCAAAACATGAACAAGGCTAAATGTTAGGATCTGATATTCTCCCCAAAATCCACAGAAGGAGTCCCTGAGTGTTCAAACTTAGTAAGTGGGTGTTGTTTACACCAGTATTCAAATAGCAAACATGAGTGAATTAATAAAAGTAGATCAGGTGCTTCAGCTGCACACATCCAGAGAACAGCTGAATGCTTCTGTCTGCTAACAAAGCTGCAACAATTTATACCGGTCTGATACTGATATGACTCATATCGGACTGTGAGTGTGAAGGTCAAGAGGAGGTTCAGAACTGTTGTCTTTGTAGCGACGCACGTCCTTCAGGTCTGTTAGAGGAGGTCTGTGTCTGCAGGATTTGGGGGTTTTAGCTGGCTTTACTGCTTTAACTAATGGGATCTGCTGACAGGAGGTCTTTACGCAGCATGGACCTCGGCTTAGTCTGGAAAAGAACAGTTCAAAACATAAACTTAAAGTGACATCAGCTTTAGAGAGAGACTTAGAGAGCTAACAATCATACTGGACATCTTCAGCTTTCTGATATCTTGTAGCATATCCTGTTAGGACTCTGGGTTTGTGCTGAATGTTGCGACCCTGTGGACAAAGTGTTAACTCATGTCTCTTTGCTAATCTTGTACTTGAACTTGTGTCTTATCTTGCAGTCTTCAAGGAACTCCCTGAGGATCTGATGTACCTCTCTTGGTCTGAAATCTACCCGGTGACAGTGGTTACAAGAAGTGACTCATAACTAGAGAAATATCAGTCTTGTTGCTGATGGTCTTATCTCACACTGAATTAAAGGCTGATATTTACCGAGCTCCTGAAGTCCCAAAAAGAAATCTCCAACCTCTCCATTTAGTTCAGATGTGTATTGTCAACATAAAGCCAAATGGGGGACACCAATTTAATTAAGTTGTACTTGATATTATAGCTGCTCTTGTAGACATGGTTCTGTTATCAGCAGAAATCATCTGCAGACAGACACGCCCCCTTATCGAACATCACTCACTGATTGGACGCTGCAGCAGCTGGGACTTCTCTCAAACTTCACATCACCTGATTAAATAACGGCGACAAGACGGACCTCAAAACGGTCCCTAAGATCATAAACATACATCAGTTTCTAAACAGTCGGTATGTGATGAGCTGTGATTAAAAACTGTTTGATGTGAGTTTTAAACACAAAATACTGAACTTAAGGTGACATATCACGCTTTTTCATCAATATATATTGGTCTAAGAGGTCCCCAAAACATGTCTTTAAAGTTTATGCTCAAAAAAACACTTTGAAATCAGATTTTGGTCTGCCTGAAAAGCCCTCTTCATCAGCCCTTCTCAGAACACTCCGTTTTCCCTCTGACCACGCCCCCTCAGGAAGTGGGTGTGGCCTCGGCTGTCCAGCACGTTGATCTAATGTTTACATGTTGGCTGAATATACACGGCTGCTTAGAGATCACGCTACTTCAACCCTCTGAATCTGATCCAGAATCTGATCCTGACGGAGAGGCGCTTGCAGCAGGACCTTTCTGAACCATTGGTCACAGATTTAGTGTTTCTTGTTGTTTTATTTATCAGTATGGAGACGTGTGTCTTGGTACACAGCTACAGCTAGGACATGTAGCTATGTGGCTATGCTAACTAGCGCTAGCACTTTTCCACGACAAATAAAATCATCCACTAGATCTTCAAATCTGCAGACGTGGGGAGTAAAACCGACCTCTACCAGAAAGGCAGCAGGACCTTTCTGAAGGATTGGTCACAGATTTTGTTACTTGTTGTTTTATTTGTTAGTATGTAGACGTTTGTCTTGGTATACAGCTACAGCTACAGCTACGACAAGTAGCTATGTAGCTATGCTAACTAGCGCTAGCACTTTTCCATGATAAATAAAAATCATCCACTAGATCTTCAAATCTGCAGACGTGGGGAGTAAAACTGACCTTTGTGTTTATTAAGACAGCCTACAACTAGCATGCCTCCCTCCTAAGCTCCTTGTTAGCACACATGTGTGCAGGTAATGAAAAACAGAGGAGGGGTTGAGTTGTATTTTATACAGTCTATGGGCTGAAAAAGCTCCGAGCTCTGACTTCCTGTTACAAACCGGATGGCGTTGTGACGTATGAAAAACACTGAAGTCTGAAACGGCTGGTTTCACACACATTTACAGAAAGGTGGAGAAATCAGAACAGGGGCAGAATGGATTATTTTCATTCTCGGGGGGTTTGTAGACAGGGACACATATTTCAGGTAGAGAACCATTAAAAAGTCCATTTTGCATGATATGTCACCTTTAAAAGCAAAATCCTAAAATCAATGTAACAGAGGATAACTGTAGCTTTTTATTTTTATCTTTTTGTTTATTTCAGATTCACTGAATAAAGAAATAGAGTCATGAAGTCAAATTTTTTAGGGCGACTTCAGGAGCTTTGTAGATATTTACTGCAGAATGGTATATTAGTCAGTGATACCTGTCCTGATAATCTGAGTCTTTAAAGGTATTGGTTTCTGATGCTGTCAAATAAACTCAGAGGATTAACCCTCCTGTTATGTTGCGGGTCAAATTGACCCTTTTTAAAGTCTAAACCAGCTAAATGCAGCATAAAAATCTGGGCAGCATGTGACAGAAGAGGTGTCGAGTTAATTTATCAACATCACTTCATAAAAAAATAAAATAAAATAAATAAAAAATAAAAATCTATGTCATGTAAAACTAATGCATTTGTATTCAGGGCTTTCCAATGAAAGTTTTAACATAATTTTAATGTAAAACGAGTGAGTTATCCTCATTGAACCATGATCTGTGAGAATTAAAGAACACCAATGGACTAAATATTGATTTAAATGGTTAGTAATGGAGTTAAAATTTTGATTTAAAAAATGTGTATTGGGATTTTTGGGGTTCTGACACTTTTGGATAATTGAATATCAAATTGACCCGGGAACATTATTACTGTTCCAGAGAAACGAACATAACAGGAGGGTTAAAGGTGTGAAAGAGTTGCTTCCAAAATGTTGAAAACAAGCAGAAGAAGGGGGCACAGAAGTTCTTTCTTTTAGCATATATTCTTCCTTACAGTCTTCTGTTAGCATCTTAGTTTCGTCTGCTCTGTTGACATTAGCGTGTCTGTTATTTACCTTCCTCTGAGAGCTCTGACCTGAACTGAACCGAGCACCAACAGGAACCAAAGACAACTTAGGCTGCTGTGTCACAGTGACCTAGATTTGGAAGCAAGTCTGCATCTTCTGGCTCATCTCCTCGACTCATAAGAGTGATTATATTCCCTTTACCTGAAACAATAAACGTGTCTTATTGCCTTGCGTCTCTGTGCCTCCATGATGATGATGCAAGAAAGGCGTATGGGCGATGTATGATGCAACTGCACAGCCTCAGAGTTGGGGATCTAAGAGTTAATGTGTGAGTAAAATGTCAGCGCCTGCTTTAGTCCAGATGATTGTTCATGTGAAGTTAATCTGATAAACCTCCACAGTGAATGTTTGAACCAGAGGAACACTCATATCATCCAGCATGACTTATCAGGTCACAGTGTTATGTAACATCAAATGTCCATTAGTCTTCTATATGCTCTCTCTGCAGCGGCTTCGGAAAGTCTGTCAGCTCTTAGCACAGGGTTTTTCTGGATGTACATCACACACACACACTCACACACACACACACTCTGTCGTTCTGCCTCACTCAGCAGATGGAGGTTCAGTTCTCAGGCCTGCCTCACAAACACTCAGGTCTGAAACAGCATCAGAGAGCTTCCCCTCCCACAGATACACAACATGACAAAGGGAGTTAACACTGACACAGCGATGAAAGAGGGAGGAGTGGTTGGAAAATCCCGAATGTAACAACTGAATCAGAAAATCAGCTCTGCAGAAATATCCCCTGAACTCCTGATGTGCAGGAAAAAAGAGCCTCGACTTTAAATCGCCTGTTCGTGACGACGAGCTCCACATTCAGCAGAAAGCATCACAAATTATCTTTCTGTCGATAATGTGGGTGGCTCGCTGTTATTTGTCCACGGTGTGGAAATTTGGCGGTGTTTTTGGTTGCTTCCGCCTGACAGACCCTGCAGGGGAAATCACCAGACGCCCACCTTTACAGGAATCGGCTCTGCACCGATAGTTCACCATGAAAACACACCAACATGCCACCCTGTTTGAGAGAAGCTGCTCTGCCTCCAGGAGAAATCAAACCACAGATCTGAAATGTTTCAAATCAAGCTTTCATGCTGCTGTCGGTGCAACATGGCTCATAACACGGCTCATTTCAAACGTTTCTTTTGTTCATTCAACTTGTAAAATGTTGGACAAATTAATACTCAATATTTAATAATATACTGTCTGCCTGAAATGCTGCTCACATGTTGTGTCTAAGCTGTAGCGCAGCCATCCGCCACTAGCTTTGGCTGTAGCTCTGGTTAATTGCTACTGCCATAATGGCCATAACGGTATAAAGCTCTACTACCTGGATGTAAACAAGCACGTATGACAGATGGCATCTTGTAATGTAGTGTAGTTTGTTAGTATTTGGTGATATAGTTGTACATAAGGCGTTTTTCAACCAGAGGAACTTTACCCCTGAACTACGTGCATTTCTACCGGTGGACCCAGGGTCTAAATTTAGTTCAGGGGTAGATAATCTCCCCCCTAAAAAGCCCCTGCTAGCAGGGTAGTACTTTTCAAAGGTCCCGGGACTTTCAGGGGGCAGGGCCTGCAATGCTGAATGTGTCTGATTGGTAGATTAACCGCAGTGTTTTTATTCCGCCCTCCGCCCACAATAACATCACACACATCTGTGATTCACTTGATTTAGCAGCTTGTAACAGTAGTCTTCTCTCAGCCCACCGTGAATGCGTCTCTCCCGGTGTTCCGGTTTTAAAAGTGACCCTGTAAACTGGAGACCTTCAGCTGAACGAGTCAGTGTTTGTGGAGTTTACACAGCTTGTTGAAACACTGTCTGGTTACGTGAACGGTGCAAAGGATAACCAGCACAGACATGTGGACATTAACCTGCAAGGAGGACAGAAGCTGGTGGTGCTAGCTCTGCTAATGTTAGCCACAAATTAGACATTGTTTGAAGACTCTGTGATCCTGTGTTTAGCTGTTTTCTGAGTGTTTTCTTACCTGTAGATGAGTCAGTTAGTCGGAATTTAAATTCCCATTTAAACGACTAGGAATTAGCCACTTCAGCACGTCTCTCTTGTGACAATATGAAGTGTGCTGAAGTTGATTTAGCTAAAGCTTTGAACGTGGATTTGCATTTCTCTTTTCCAACATAACCTGTAGCTCAATACTCAAAGCAGTTAATTATTGACCCCTTTAAGGTTAGGCTCCAGTTGCTAGTTAGCTAGTTAGCCTTTCATGAGGAATTTTGCAGCTTTTGTTGAAGCAGATGAACACATTGATGAATCTTTTTAACTTCTGGGCTCATGTCTTTGGATTTGAGAAGACTTAAAAGGTATTTCTAAGCTAATAGAGTGTCCACACCTGTCACACTACCTCAGATCGTCTCCAGCACACACCTAAATTTAAACCTCATTCTTCATTATCAGACTGTGACCAGGACACGCTGATTCAGAGAACACACAGGATGAAGACATATGAGTGTGAGGAAGAATAAGGGGAGTCGAAGGTTTTGAAGGGAAGAGCCAAATGACCTGCCGTGTCTTCTTTTGCACTCGATCACCGTGAAACCCCCGCTCCTCTTCAGAGCTTAATAAATATCACAAACTGTAATGTGAGGGAGTTTTGGCACACGGCCCAGTCATCATCATCAACCATCTCTGCAACACGACTGACATCCGACCAGACATCCTGCACCAGAAACTCACCCAGCTCACAGTGCCGGCCTCCATCTGTCAGTGGATCACCAACTTCCTGACGGACAGGAGACAGCAGGTGAGGCTGGGGAGCATCAAATCCAGCACCCGGACCATCAGCACTGGCGCCCCACAGGGATGTGTTCTCTCCCCACTGCTCTTCTCCCTCTACACCAATGACTGCACCTCAGGAGACCCCTCGGTGAAACTCCTGAAGTTTGCAGACGACACCACCGTCATCGGTCTCATCCAGGACGGAGACGAGTCTGCTTACAGACAGGAGGTGGAACAGCTGGCCCTCTGGTGTAGTCAGAACCATCTGGAGCTGAACCCGCTCAAGACGGTAGAGATGACAGTGGACTTCAGGAGAAGCCCCCCCCCACTCCCCCCCCTCACCATCCTGAACAGCACTGTGTCTACTGTGGACTCTTTCAGGTTCCTGGGATCCACTATTTCCCGGGACCTGAGGTGGACCTCCCACATAGACACAATCAGAAAAAAGGCCCAGCAGAGGATGTACTTCCTGCGTCAGCTCAGGAAGTTCAACCTGCCCCAGGAGCTGCTGATCATGTTCTACACCTCCATCATCCAGTCTGTTCTGTGTACCTCCATCACTGTCTGGTTTGGCTCTGCAACCAAACTAGACAAACACAGACTGCAGCGGACTATAAGGACTGCAGAGAAAATCATCGGTGTCGACCTGCCCCCCATCCAGGACTTGTACCGGTCCCGGGCCAGGAAACGGGCAGGGAGCATTACCGCTGACCCCTCACACCCTGGACACAAATTCTTCAAACTCCTCCCCTCCGGCAGGCGCTACAGATCACTGTGCGCCAAAACAACCCGCCATAAGAACAGTTTCTTCCCCCAGGCTGTCACTCTGATGAACACTAAACCATAACAGTGTCATACCTGTCAGATAAATACTCTCTGTAAATATACATGTAGATACACAATGCAACAATTCTCAAGCAGAATTCCATATTTCTATTTTTTGTATTATTTAACTTCTATTTTATAATGTAAAACTACCTCTGCAACTCACCACTGCACTTTATCATATTATTTTAGCCTGTACATATTAGTCAAGCTATTTGTTGTTTCTTTGTATTTATAGCTAAGGTTATTGTTATTATATTTTCATTTTATTTTTTATTGTAGTTCTTATTCTTATTCTTATTCCTATTCTTATGCCTTGTACAAAGAGAGCACAGTTTACCAAAGTCAAATTCCTTGTGTGTTCAAGCATACTTGGCGAATAAAGCTGATTCTGATTCTGATTCTGATTCTGATTCTGATTCTGATTCTGAAAAGAAGAAGAAGAAGTGCTCTTTTTTGGTTTTGATGTTTTGTGGTCATCTGTTTAAGATACAAACTGCTCTCTGTTTGCTTCTCTTCATCTCTTTGTGCATCCTCCCTGTCCTCAGATGTTAGCCGCCAACATCCGTCTTTACGTCTGAGTCCTCCTGCTTTGCAAATAAAGCCCACCTTAAAGACAACAATAACTTTGGAAGGACAGCTTTGCAGTAAAGGGCGTTACCTGGAACAGCCAGAGCCACAAACCATGACGTGAAAACATAAGCCCCTTTCAAAATAAAAGCCCTGCAACTCTGAACACATCTAGAAATTTAGCAAAGGACATGAATATGAGTGAATCAGTAGAATTCATAGCAGGCTAGTGGACATGTTGATGAAGCTGCAGGGAGTGTTGCTACTTTCCTGAATAAGTCCAGTGTAGTCAAAACCGACCGTGCTGTGATTAGCTTGGACCAACCACAAGACTTTCCCATGTGCAGCCAAATGTCAGCCAAGTTTTGGCACCAACACCTAACCAAGCACATGGTGAATTATGTGCATGGTTGAGTTGAAGAAAGATCATTGTTTAGTTGAAGCACTGCAGCACAATAGCATGGAATAGGTGGAAAAAAAACACAACACAGAGTAGCTGCTTTGTTGGGCTGAACAATCTATCATTTGACCATCACACAGCTGTGACGCACACGTGCACAGAAGTCACATCGCAGGATGTCAGATGACCTGAAGCACGTCATGCTGTCACAAGTTAATCCTTCTCCATGATTAATCTGCAATAAAAGTCAGTCTGATGTCACTTTAATGCAGCCAAGCCTCTCACTTAAACACAGAGAACTGACCGCTGTGCATGCAGAGTCTGTATCTGTGTCACATGACTGCAAAATGTAAACATGCACGCGATGCTGCTGCAATCACAGATGCTCAGATTAATCCTGCGCTCTATCAAATCACTGCCCCTCTTTATTAAAATAACACACAAGATTGAAGAGCATGCTTTATCAGCTGATGCTAGCTCCCAAATCAGGAGATGAATATGTGTTTGTGGAGTTGCATTGTGGGAAATGTAGGCAGATGTATGTATAATCTCAAAAGGATATTGCTCATCAGCTGTGACCCTTTACTAAACCGTTCATCGTGAGTCTGCTGGAGGATTCTGAACGTTTGTATTCTGGTGCTAATTCTACTCTTTCAGTTACAATCATTTCAGTGGGTCGTTCTCCTTCCTGCCAAGTCTCAAGGCTTATTCATAGTATATTGAAATGAGATGTTCTTACAGTCTATGCTTGGCCCTTTTTCTTGCAACAAGATGCAAAAAAAGAGACTCATGTTCAGTTTATTTCATAAAGGTTGACGGACGTGAGGCGTGTTGACTGCGAGACGTGTTGCTATTGACCAGCCTGGATTCACCAAATACAACACGGAGACACTGAATGTCCCAAGATACCAAACTGCTGACACGTCAACATCACGGGCCGACTCTCACCTTCAAGTGACCAGCTCCAACGGGAGGAGACTGGTTCTCCTTTCATCTCACATTCACGGCTTTGAAAGACACGGCCCGGTCGTCCTTTCATAAGAACAGAAGAGGAGGGACGTTTCTGTTCATTATCAAGGCAGTAAATTCAACCTGTGCTTAGTCAACAGGGAGTCAGAATGAAGAGATGTTATGAAAGCTTTTTCAATCCCTGTCAGATCTGATAATTGCTGCTGTAATGTTAGCAGTTGTATTCTCCATGCATTAAAAAGAAAAGCTGTGACTTCTGCTCGTCTGTAATAAATATGATGATGACACCTGCTTGTCTACCTGCCTGTGTGTGCACTCACATCTCTCCAAGCTAGCCGGCTAGCTAGTGTCACATGAGGGGGCTGGGCATTCTGTAGCTAGCTTTCTGAAAGTTGTCTAGTTTCAGCCTCTTCAGCATGAATCAGTCCGAGTATGATGATGACGAAACACTCACAAAACCGGTCTGTCTCTTTTGAGTTTAAATAAGTCAATAACATGAACTGTTTGGACGTAAACAAAGCTGAGTAGATGTTTCAACTCTCTAGGACATCAGCAGGTTGCTGTCTTGCATCAATGCATGCAAAAGTGTTTTTCTTTGCACTCATTCTGCAGAAAGATTCTAAAAAACAGGAGGTATAGAGTCCATACCTCTACTGACAGGTGCCTCAGTTGCCCATAATGCATTGCTGCCATGAGAAATATTTGAGTTAAGGGTGTAGATCTTGTGGCTTCTTTCTAATTTCCTGTTTAAGACTTCCTGTTTTTGTATTTCATGTAACTTAACTTTATAAGGACAATAACTTCTTTAAGTGGGGAGAAGTTGTGAATGTAAACTGGGTTAAGCTTCTACTACACACTTTGAGTCGATATGGAAAGTGTAGGACATCCTGAGCTAAACTATAAGCCATGAGGGGAAGTCAGTGCATCAAAATATTCCTCTAATACCTGTGATAATTAAGAGCAAACAGAGGGTGGGACTTTTCTTTAAGATTCGGCTCATGTCTATGCTGTTGAACATATCAAATCAACCTTTACACTCAAGTTTGGTCTCCTCCGGGTGGGCTTCTGTAAAAACAACATGTTATGCTAAAAATACCTCAGAGCTCTGGGATCATGAATCTGTTAGATAATCCCTGGAATTGGGACAGGCATTAATCCCCCCCCTCCTGCCCCTCCACCCATACGCCATGCTCACATAGTGGGCAACAACACTACAAACAAACCTACAACAAAACAAACACAACATGCTCCAGGCCTGGACTACTGGAGGAGGGGAAATGAAGAAGTTTGTTGGTGGTTTGGTTTTTTGGTGAGGGGGAGCCGTCAGCCTCAGTGTGGGCTCAGAGATGTCCTCAAGAGTTAGTTTGGTGTCTGTGGGAGGAGGGAGGGTGTGTCTGCAGGGCCCTGATGCAGCACCACAGATTTGACAGCTGTGTTTATATGTGAGGAGAGAACTACAACCGGACAATAGCAGGCTGGAAAAACACCCTGATGAGTTCAATGTTGTTTGTAGCATTTTTCAGTTTTTCTATCTTATGATTGTTGCATTTCTCTGTCCCTGTGTTTCATGTTTGTTGCATTTTCTGTTGTTGTATTCTCTGTTTGTTGCATTTTTCTGTTCCTGTGTTTCATCTTTGTTGCATTTCCAGTTGTTGTATTTCATGCATATTTTGTATGGTTGTTTTATGTGGACACCAGGAAGAGTAGCTGCTGCATTAGTGTCAGCTAATGGGGCTCTGAATAAAGGAATGAACATGGGAAACCAGAGAAAGTGATGTGAGATGCTTGCAGATTTTAAGTGATCTGCATGCACACGCCAAACACACACACACACACACACACACACACACACACACACACACACACACATAACTATAACATGTATAGAGAGCTCAGCTTACTCGTTTTTCACGCATCTGGTCTCACTGAAGACCTTATCGAGCTGGACCACAGCCTGCCCCAGGAACACATCCAGCCCGATGAGAGCTCGGTGCATGACGGTGAGGACCAGCTCGTTGCTCCCGGCCGGATAGCTCTGCAGCACGCCGGGCTGCAGCTCGAACGAGCACTCCTCCCTCCACTCGGGCTCCGTGGTCTTCTCCGCCACGCCGGTGGAGTACTTCTCCTTCCCGACCTGGATGATGGTGTACACGTCGCTGGTGCCGTGTTTGCCCTTGCCTCGTAAGCCCCTGCCTCTTAGCACCGTCACCTGGACGTGTGTCGGTACCCATTTCTGGTCCTCCTCCACGGTTAGAGAGGACATGTCCCTGTCACCCCCCACCCTCCTCCTCCTCCTCCTGCAGACAGACCGACCTGCGAGGCGAGGCAGCCGGGGTGAGGTGTTGGTGGTGTCCGCCGCTTCCTCCCTGCGTCTGCAGTCACATCAGCTCCGGGGTCGGTGCCGCATTATGGCTGTGGAGCGTCTCTGCAAAGTTCCCCCCCTGTCCCCGGTTGTTTGTGGCCCTGGCTCTCTGCAGCAGCGTCCGTCCGTCCCTGCCTCTCTCCTCCCCGCCGTGTCCGGGCCTCTCTGCGGGCAGCGACGTCACGCCTCTATCCTCCTTCTTCTGCAGGACGAGGAAGTTCAGATCCGACACAGCAGCACATGGGCTGTCTGTGCAAACACAACAATAAGAGTGTGTGCAGGAATGTAGGGCGTGATATCAATGCCATCCAAATGAACTGCACTCCTCTAAGAATGTAACACTCTGCTGCTTTTGGCTGTGATGGCGGTCCGGTCTGCAGAGACCCTGAAGGAGGGCCTCTAAAAACCTCCAAAAACACTCCTTTAACATCTCCATGAAACGACAATGAGGCTGTTTGAAGTTTTCCTTGTGTGTTTACAGCAACATAAAATGCTTTATTATCTCCTAAAGTATTAATATGTGATATCAGGCTGGTACAAATTAACATTTGAGCATAAACCACTAATTAAATACTTAATTTATCACAAAAAAGGGTACTAATAAATTAAAATAAAGCCCAAGGTCAAAGTATTTTTTATGTCTGAAAAACATCTAAATCCTGTGAGGAATCTCAGCAATCCAATTCAAAGTTTAATCCAAAAGCAAGGAGACTTTGAAGTCTTAGAAACTTTCACCAAATACAGTTACCTTCTGGGTTCTGGATACTTTACATGCAAAGACACTGAGAGACATAAATTATCACATTTGAGGACCTTAAATGATAAACAATAATCTCAAAGTGGCTTCAAACTCACTTAAATGTAGAAATGAAGCTCAAAGTAGTTTTTTCTTTTCATGGGCAAATGGATTCCTTCAATAAAGGTTGGGGTTTTCCACTTCAGCACATTGTTTGTAAAAGTAGACTTTATTTTTGCACATTTGGATCTATGGCCTTTAAACTAACGGTCCAATCTGAAACACACGTTGAACATACAGATCAGAGGGTACAGATCCATGAAGTTGGTCCAGTCTACGGTGCTACATCTTCTTTCCTTTGACTTACTGTGAATATAATAATCATATCCTCTTTCTTCTGCAGGACGAGGAAGTTCAGATCAGACACAGCAGCACATGGGCTGTCTGTGCAAACACAACAATAAGAGTGTGCGCAGGAATGTAGGGCGTGATATCACTGCCTGCTTTTATTCCACCAAATGAACTGCACTCCTCTAAGAATGTAACACTCTGCTGCTTTTGGCCGTGATGGCGGTCCAGTCTGCAGAGACCCTGAAGGAGGGCCTCTAAAAACACTCCTTTAACATCTCCATGAAACAACAATGAGGCTGTCTGAAGTTTCCCTTGTGCGTTTACAGCTAAATAAAACTTCCCAAAGTTATATGTGACATCAGGCTCCTACACATTTTAGCATAAACCACTAATTAGTTTAATTTATCACTAAAAAAGGGCACTGAGACATTAAAACTCAGCCCAAGGTCAAAGTAATTTTTATGTCCTAAAAACCTCTAAACCCTGTGAGGAATCTCAGCAATCCAAATCAAAGATTAATCCAAAAGCAAGGGGACTTTGAAGTCTTAGAAACTTTCACCAAATACAGTTACCTTCTGGATTCTGGATACTTTTCACGATAAGACACTGAGAGACGTAAATGATCACAATGAGGACCTAAAATCAGAGATAAAACATCAAAGTGGCTTCAAATTGACTTACATGTTGAACTGAAGCTCAAAGTAGTCGTTTCTGCCCACGGACTTATGGATTACTTCAGTAAAGGTTGGAGCTTTCCACTAACAGAGCTGTGTTTTAATGCACAAGGGCTCATACCTCAGTATAGAGAATAGTTTCAAAAACACCAAGTTTGAGTGTCTCAAACTCTTCAATGACCAAGACAGCAACTCTACCTCTGGATGTCCTAAAATCAATAAACCTTTACCCTTTACATACAGTCTGTTTATATTCCTTTGACTTACTGTTATTATAATAATAAGGGTTTAGTCAGTCCAGGCTGTCTGTGGCTCGACCCCCTTCAAATACAGGCTGTGCCTTTTTCCTATTTTATCTTAACCAGCTGCTTTTTGCAGCAAGCCGCTCCAGGAAGTAAGCTGGGTGTAATTTGTGTCACATCTGTCATGAATCGACTCCACAATAAAATGGTAAGGACTTTCTCTCTCCTTCAAGCCACATCATATATGGACATATTGTATATGGATAGAATATAGGGCGACTAGGATGAGAGTACAGCCATAGTTTGAGAGCACACAACTCCAACCAGTCTTCTTTCTTTTTCTTTACTTTCTCTTTTTTTTTCTACTTCTTTATTTCTTGACGTATTTATTTTTGGTGCCTTGATCCACAGTATCCTGTAACCTCTTGAGTCCTTTCCCCTCCCTCCACCTCCTTCCACCACAGATCCATCCATGGATAGAAAAGGGTAAAAAGAAAACCTGAACTCTCCCACCAGGCCCAAGAGCCACCTTGACCTTTGAACCCCAGCCAGTAATTGGCCGTAATAAGAGGCCCAGCTACAAAAAAAATACAGGTCTATATTTGATGACTGTGCTGAAGAAAAAGTCATGTGATGTGAATTATGATTTTAAAGTTTGACCCATGTCCCATCTGTTAACATGGAGGAGGTTTATAATGCAGCTAATCACCAGGGGGAGCTCAAAATGTTTTGGCTTCACTTTAGGGAGCCGTCATGGTCTATGGTCCTTCATGTTTCCCTCAGGAGCAAGAGGAACAATCTTAGGTAAGCCTGTACCTCCCTCATCCACCACCATCAGGTCAAGTATTTATTTTACTCTTCATTTAATTTGATGACTAAGTTTAGAGCTGTAGTAATCATCCAATCAGCTTATTTTGTACCAACTATAGACATATTTCTGCACCAGTACTATGTCAGCACCCACTACAACAATATTTTGGCTTTACTTTTTATAGTGAGAGGAGAAAGAGGCGTGTCGTCCATATTTAAACACAGTTGATGGTATTGCTTAGTCGGTTGGTTAACCTGCTGGACATTAGCATTTCTGTTTTTGAGTGGTTCATCTCAACCTGTTCCTGGGTCACTAAGATCTGCCTGTGAGGTGAAAGATTTAAACCCCATCACTAGTTGCAAATTAACCCTTTAAGTACTCCTAACCTAAATGAATGATGTCTCTAACTTGTCTGTCAATAAATAGACTACAATATGACGTGAAGTCCTCAGGCCGAGCTGTAACAGAGTCCTCCCAGTTTATTGATTTTTCTCACATGTAAGCCGCACACGGTTCAGCACTACATCACCTCTACATCACCAACACCAGCAGCAACATTAACTGGCCCCGGTCCTCCCATCAGTCACTCTCAAAGCAGACGTAACCTCAGACGCCCCCGGGTCACACGGGGGCTTTCACAGCAGCACGTCAGCCAAGATCAGACAGACTGAAGCGGGGAAATCAAGTGGGAGCAAATTCTCTTTCACTGTGACAGCTAGAGGAAAGAGAGCAGGGTGTGAGTGGGGAAGTAACAGAAGAAAAGGGGGAAATATAAAGAAACTACAATTCAGAAAAGACAGGTTTTCAGTTAACAGCTTGACAGATTACATTATGGACCACAGGCACACTACTACACCAAAACTACCAGATCATAGAAACACAACAAAGCACTGATGTAGAATTTAATTTCAGAGAGCATCTGTGTGGAGCTTACTCTACAGACGAGGAAATTTTCTGCAGTATGGAATAATCTGCTGTCAGAGGAAAATTTTACTGCTCAAGGATTTCTCTTCTCAGTCTCCAGAGACAAAATTAAGATTCTCACTTCAGCCTCATTCAAGTTTCAAATTGTTCTCATTTGTTTCTCATTAGTTTCTCCTAAAATTCACTAGGAGCAATAGTTGAGACCATGACATGGGTCTTAAATGAGAGATCTCATTAATGGCTAATTTTCTTCTCTTTTTTTAATTATATTTTTGGCCTTTTTGCCTTTATTTGACAGGACAGCTGATTAGAGACAGGAAATGTGGGGAGTAGTGAGCGGGGGAAGACATGCAGGAAATGTTCGACCGGCAAGGAATCGAACAGGTGACCACTGCGACAAGAACTGGAGCATCTGTATGTGGGGCGCTTAGACTGCTAGGCCACCAGCGCCCAAAAGAATCCACTCCTTTAATTGTAATAATCTGGATAAATCTGGTCAGCCCTTTTGAAGCCCATATTTTAAATAAATGGTCTCTCATACCTGTTGTATGAAACCTCTATCTTTTGTTATTTCTCTCTAATCCACAAAATCTTTGTGAAGTTGTTTTGTTCCAAACAGACTTGTAAAGGAAGGACCAAATTGTGAAGTCAAAGAAGAGATCATTTGACATCTAAATATCTGATCTTGAAGTGGTTCAAATGTTTTAATGAGAATTGTAAGTTTGTGGACAATTACATTGAAATCTTAATTTTGCAGGGCACTATAAATGTTCATGAAAAGATGAGCTCGGGCTCTTTCTTTCCTCCATCTGAGCTCAACTTTGTTTTGATTGGTCAGCATGGCGGCCATGCTGCTAATCACATGTGAGGATATAGGATACAGGTGAGGGAGGGGAGGCTGTGTATTGTGGCTTCACCTGTTCCTTCTGAGAGGGTTAGGGTTCTTCTCAAAGACCGGGGAAATACTCACTGAGAGGAGAAATCGGATCAGACCATCCAAGCTGAGGGATCGGATTTTT
>NC_048293.1:26367389-26464889 GCF_009762535.1 Notolabrus celidotus
ACAATCGTACCCGGTCTCCCCTACCTCTCAAGAAGAACTTTGGTCTTCCAGTCTTCATATCTCTCTTACTGGAGACAGTGTGGGATAACGTATTGAACAGCTACAGGAATAACTGAAAGCTTCCTGTGTAGCTCACAAGGCAGCTCCACTTTAGCTGCTCAAAGCACGTCAACAGCCATTCAAAACCTGAAAAGCACCACTTGTTCCCTCATTTCAAAGCGCCTGTCTTCCAGTTGGAAGCAAGCTTTTATCCAACCTTCTGTCTGCCGCCGCCCACATTTAAAATAACACTTTATGAGCCAATTTATGCCGACAGGAGGAGGATGTTCTGTCTTTGAGAGGATTTCTTCGAGGGTATTTTGACAGAAGCACTTGAGATTTTCCACTCAGGTAAGGACCGAGTAAACAGAGTGGCTCTGAAGTGGCAACCGGTGCCACTTAACAAATCTTTGTACCCATGAAATGTGAAGTGTTGTTAGTCATCAGGGAAGCTGGAAATGTGGGTGCTGCATCAAGTATTTTTGACCACAAGATATCCTTCCCACTCTTTCCTGTGTCAATTCTTTTCATCGACAAAACGAACCCACACAACTCAAAGTGAGGTTCAAACACAGGCCTGATTCCACCTCAGAAAATAAGAGACAAAAGAGCATATGCATAAAAATATATAAAAGTGGTTGTTTGATTGTAATATTAATAATGCCCTGACTCAGACAGGTCCAGTATATCGCCCTCCCTTTATATTTAATTTGTCTGCAGTGGTCATGCCAATTTCCATCGCAGCACTTTGTCCATTATGTGTTATTGGAATTTAATTTTAGTGGAGCAGTAATGAGGATTGAGAATAAATTAGTTTTGTGTGGGTATGCAGGTGTCAGTGCAAAGGTTGAGCTGTCTCTGTACAGACCATTTTCTCTTCAGAGAACTCATCTGTGGAGGAGAAAACAGCTCTAATATGTGACTTTATGGGATTTCTGTGAGTTGGAAGATGAAACTGAAATGTTTGAGGGATGCCAAGATGAAGTTTTGGCCGTGGAGAGATGTGATTTTTGGCAGAGCGGTGAAGCAGGTTTGGTTGGTAGATGTCCAGATTTGTTTAACAGTGAGGGCAGCAGGCGGGCGTTATGGTTTTTAAATCCAAACTTGCATCAAATGAAACGAGGACACAGATCCTAATGTTGTGTTTGAACCTTTCTCAGACTGCCAGTTCTTGGGCGGTCTGCTGCCAAGGACTAATATTAATATTTTAAAAATGTACGACTCTTTTCAGCGTCAAATTTGAAACAAACTAATGTGCACAAGTGTTTGACCTTGGTTGCTTTACATAATTCTCTGTTCTGCATTCATGCAAATTAAAAACCCAGTGTAAGTGGAAGAATGGCTGACACACTTTGCATGAGTTATGAGCTCAAGCTTTGGCCTTCTCTCCACCGTGTGGACTTTTAATGGTCAAATGTACGAGTCAGTGTTTAAAAATAATAATGTCTGCTTGTTGAATGAGTTGAACTCTTTTTCCCTGCTACCTTTCTGAATCTGTAAACACAAGTTGTCCAGTTTGCAGTCAGACAGCTGATAAAGGTTGCAGACATCATGTGAGGCGAACAGCGCCCTCTAATGGACACCGCAGGCAATAACAAAATGACAATGACTTGACTTGTGCAAGCATCTTTTCAAGGCTGCAGATCTTACTGTTGCTCATATGGTTTTGGAAGGTTTTTTTTGCACAAACAAGCAAAAAATGACTCAAAATCACACAACAGCATAAATCTCACCCAGTGTTTCTCCAATGTGCATCAAAATGTCACTTTAATGCAGCTGGTGGTCTCAGCTAGGCCAAGGGATGAGTTTGTATTTATTTCCATTGTATTTTCTATTATTTTATTTCATTTATTTATGTATTTTATTTTATGTGTGTGTACATTTATGCATGAATATCTGAGCTTAAATGTGTGTGCGGCTGCTTAGCCACTGTAACTACTTGCTACTGCAATTATGATTCCAATGAACACTGATTGTCATTTTTCTAAAGAAAAAGATTTGATAAAAAAAAAAGAAAGTCACTTTAAACTTTCTGTCAGCTACATTGACCTGAAAAGTCTGGATCAGACATCTTTTTTTTAATATTTTGCATGCAACACATTAGGCCTGAATTGTTTCTAAAGATTAAAATAGCTGCAGCAAGAAAAATGTACTTGTAAATAAGATGAATGTTTTCATTCTGAGTGACTTTTAAGTTTTGAATTTTAGCGGCTATTCTGAATTATTGTGAACTATTAAACCTTGTTTTTATTGCTTGTAATGACTTTATTGTCAGTCTGTCATCTGTTTTAACTTTTGCAGCATTAAAAACTCATTTTAACAGACTGAAAAACTGAGATTCTTTTAATTTGCAACTATAGTTTTGTTTCAAAGTGTATATGTATCTCCTTTTAAACTAACAAGTCAGTCTTCTGCAAATAATCAGCACAAAATTGAAGTGGAGGAGGAAATATTTAGTGTATTTTTTGAGTAAAAGTAACACTTTGTCTTTGGATTGTACTTTTTTGTTTGACTTATTGTTTAAATATGAAGTTTGATTTGGTTTGAGTTTTTCCCCTCTCTGATTCCACGTCAAAAGATAACTTTTAATCCAAACTTTTGAACATAAACAGGCAAGAAGCCTACAAAGATTTTACTTTTAAAAGATCCTGGACTTGAATCAAGACATGAACTGTGTTAAGACTTTTATAATTGATAACCTTTCCTTCATGCATCTCTAAATTTCCTCCACACAAACAAACATGAGGTTTTAAAGCTGCCAAACATCCCTCATCGTCCTCTCATCACACCAGAGACAAAACCTATTTGAGAGCCATAAAGGCATCTAACAGGCTCTAAACGAGGGCCTGAAATGTTTAGCAATATTTTCTTACACTCTAATCTGTCTAATTAAGATGTTATCCTCGCCAATCACACAGACGACAGAGAGATTCCTGCAGAAAGCCCCGTGAAGGGATCAGCTCCGAGCTTACAGCGCCTCATCAAAGACGGATTCCTCGTCTATTCCTGGAGCCGAGCTGCCAATCATCCGCTCATCAGGCTCTCTGATTCATATCTGACACCAACAGCTGTTACATAACCACAGCTAATCCACACACACACACACACAGACAATAAGGGCTAGCAGCTGCCACACACACACTCACACACTTTCCATGGAGCCAAGAGAAACAGATAGATGCAGGCCTGAGATGGATCCAGTTCAAGCAGCGGAGTGCAAATGACCTACTTAGAGTTTAAACTGGGTAATTAGAAACTTAATCAGGGCTCACTTTCTCACCACTATGAACCTAATGAAACGCTGATGTCCTCATACACGCAGCGACACACTAACACAGGGTCCATAAACAGCTGAGAGCGCCTGTAAACACACCTCACAGTATACTTTAGAACATGATATAATGTTGTGTTCATGCAGAGAGAAGCAATGAATCACTTACAGTTTGAGAGTTCAGATATGAGCCGTGACAGGAGGAAGAAGGGATCACAGAAACCAGACTGTCCTCTCCAAAATGATGCAACAGCTTTTCATTACATATCTACATTAAAGTAGGATGGACCTCTCGTGGCATGTGTTATTTAGAAGGTAGAGAAGGCAGTAAAAGTGTGTCTGAAGTCTCTTTCCATACATGCACTCCTGAAAATCTCTGCCCCAAAATCTGCTTGTTCACATGTCCCTAACAGTGTGAAGCTTTCTCTGTCCGATGATGAGTGGGATGAGTCTCAAGAAGCAAAAGAGACCTGCACTAAGATGACAGTTTTTGCATTTATATCAATGGATGGATGTGCAGGCACCTCTGTGATTCTCCTTCTTCAACTTCAGATCTTATTAGTCATCCTGCTACATGTTACTCTTGCACCAGTAGCACGATATTAACGTCTTCAACCCCTCTGGCTCGCTCAAGGAGAATTCTCCTCAACATTTTGACATCACGCAGAAATTTCACTGCAAGGGGATGAACCCCAACCCTGCAAGAACTCCTGTATTCTGGCATTCACACTTGCAGCCCACTTTGCAAATTTCAGGAAGCTGATAGAAGTTTTGTGCATGTGTCAAGCGGCAACATCTGCTCTTAAAATATGAAGCCCATACAGAAGTGCTAAAAACTGCATTTCCTCAAGCGTCCACTAGAGGCTGGCTGTAGAAACACTGGAAACCACATACACACCCATTCAAAAAAGACGATGTTTGCAGCAGAAATCAACATGTTTACAGCCTGGTACAAAAAACGGTATAGATCTGAATAGCTCATTTCTCTATCGGCACACTCTGTGCAGGGTATGGATTTATTTATAACTCTGTATTTCTGAAGATATTAAACTTACAATTTTTGCCCAAATAAGGGCATGTCTGACTTGATTGACAGGCGGTCACCCTGCAGCTGTTAGCAAACAGGCTAAAGGCTCACCTCTTAACCTCACACTAGCTCGGACAAAGTTAGGTTGAGTTCAGCATTTCCAATATGGCACCCGCCGACGATCGGCTTCAAAACAGCGCTTCAGGAACAGATGGGTGACGTCACGGATACTGTGTGCATTTATTATACAGCCTATGGTATGTGTGAATACAGCTGTAGTAAATACAGCTATAGATACTGACATTGTTATAAAGTTATAGTACTAGCTGGAAACACTTGTGCAAATATACATAAACTTGCAATAAATCTTCTGGTTCATGATGATCATTCTTACACTCACTGTTATGCATATTAGAACCCTCAGTCAGTGAAAACACACTGTGGCTGCCTGCATCCCCTCCTGTCCGTCATGTTCTCAGCAGCTGTTACTGCACAGTGATCACTGGTGATACTGGTGTCACTGGGCTTTATGAGAGTCCAAATATTTAGACTGTGCAGGAGATCAGGTGTCTGCAGGACCTGAGGGCCTGTAATGAGTTTTTTATCTGGACTGAAACAGAGAGAGGAGACGAGACCCTGACCAGACTCTTCTACACTTCTGTACACGTCAGGGAGTCACATTAATATTCTCTTTATATGCGTATACATCAGATTCATTACCAGCTCTTAAGTTTATCAGGTGTAAGGTGTGATTTGATTTCATCACACTTTGATTTGTGGTCACTGTACATAAAGCCTCACTATCTGTTAATACTTTGTTTTTATTCACAATGAGGCTCTAATCCAGTGTCGTGTCAGGATAAGCAGGTGATCAGGTCTGTGTAATTCACATCAGCTCTGTGTTTCATTGTGTGAAAGGTAGATGAGTGTTATCCTTTGTAAACAGCACAGGAGATTAATTCAGCGCCACAAGCCACCACAGCAGACTCCCAGCCTGCTCTGCATGCTGCGTTCAGGGGCTGTCTGTTGCTTCAGAAGCTGGGAATTCCAGGATGTGTTGAAATGCAATAAGAGGATGTTTCTAGTGACTTTTTAAAGAAGTTTCAGCAGCAATGAACACAGCCTGAGTGACTCCATCTACTAGTTTGAAGACTTACTGAGTTTAACATTTTTAGACATTGCCATCCTCTTTTTAGGATGTCAAAGTGAAGATTGTGCTTAAACAGGCTCAAAACAAAGTGTACTCTATGGAAAATGTAGAAATTTTTGAGTTATACTGGGGTACAAATCAAATCATTCCCCTGCAGTTTCACACAGATAGAAAGTATGTGCAAATAAGTACTGAATTAAATGCATCAAACGTAACTTCACATTAATTTTCCATGATTTCTACTACATTTCTGTTAAATTAGTTTACACAAATAATCATTTCTATTTCATTTTCTTCATAAAATGTTGCACAACATCACGTCCTCATGTAAAACACATTATTTCACTATGTTGAAATAGCATAAAACCTCATTTATTTATGCCATGTATTACAGAAAATTACATTATTCCTTTCTTATTTGACTTGTATTAAAAAAGGCTTGACCAACAAAAAGATGAATCATTTGAATAATGTTTTGACGAAGAGGTCAATGAAATAAATTAATGTTTATGTTACAAAAACACCAAGTTGGAGAGAAAATGCTGAAATTATTACTGAATTAAAATATGAAGAATGGGTTTTCTTGTGTGTTTAACAATTGACATAGAACCCAGACTTGTATGCATTGTATTTGCTGAGTCAGTGAGCTCTTTTAAATCCCTTCTTAAAACATACTTTTATCTGAGAGCCTTCCCGGATTTTATCTGAATTTTATTTGACTTTATTTTATTTGAACCATCTTAAGCAATGTATTTTAAAAGAATTGAATTCCTTTAGAGTTCTTTTAGAACTTTTATTATGTTTTTTAAAATATGTTTTATTTCTTTATCTTGACTTGTGTGTTTTTATGAACTGCCTGTTTTATTTTGCTGCCCATGTAACTTGGTTTTGAAAAGTGCTCTAAAAATAAAATTATTATTATTATTTGGAATATTTATGCTAGGTTAGCTGTCTCTTTAGCTGCTTTTGTCACTGTTTTTTGCTGTAAATTTAATAACAGAATTGAAGATTTAGTCTAAATAATATGTAAAGTAACCATGCAAACTGGACACTCATGTTAAGTTATTATTTTGTTCCCTAACTAATAAAAAATGGATCATATTTAGTAAGTAATCTCTACTTCTGAGTGTTAAGTTGTGATTCTGATATTTCCGAGCAGTCCCTGAACGCCTCGTGTTTCCCGCCCTGGTTCGGCGGCTCGCGCAGCAGCTCTTGCGGTGAACAGCTGGCAGAGAGCGCGCGGCGTGTTTTCCTTTGCGGGTGAATAATGCGGTGTTGGTTTACAGCTCTGGGGATGTGGGCTCGGCCTTTGTAACCAGACTTAGAGGTCTTTGTCTGAGTTAGACTTTAATTATCTGTTAAACTGAGGCTGAGGCAGGCTGGGAAACAAACCAGCTCTGACCTCAACAGCTGTCAATCACACAGCAAGGAGGAGGGATTCAACATGGCGGCTGATATGTAGTTTATTTTATGTCTACATGTCAAAACAAATAAAAAAATACAGAATTAAATCTCATCTTTCATACTTTTATTTTGAAGTTTGTATTCACATTTAAGGGTCCCCAGTTTTCTTTATGTAGTTGTATTTTATTTAAAATATTTAAAGTTTATATTGAGACAAATCCAAATGTTTAGGCCCAAACTATGAAGTGATGATCTCTCCTCTCTCTCCTTCAGTCAGTTCACTCTTAAAATCTTTGTATCTGACGCCACCTGTTGGTCATACATTCAAACTGAGCAGAAAAAGCTCTAAAGGCTTGCTGTCAAAGATCTGTTTCATGCATTTAGGTAACTAGAATCCTTATTTTAATATTTTGGCGTTGTGTGCAGGTGCATTTTGTTTTACCTTATATCTGTTTTTGACAATTTTTAAAACGTGCACTCTTTATTTTCTGCCCTGCAAGACACTTTCCTATTCAATCTAAATCTTTATCTCATCAGACTGTGTTCAAACATTGCACAACTCCTTATCCCTGTGTCATTTATTTGCATACAGTATATTTTTAAATATATTTTATACCATTACTATTTTGATTTATTTCCCTTTTATTCCCTAGATTGTTTACCATGACAGAAAGGCACCAAAATATCACATTTGTGTTGTTTTTGGATCATGATCTTTATCATTTCTATGACAAAAAACATCTATTGCAACCTTAAACTAGTCTCTTCATAGGACAGGAACAGACAAGAATGTAAAAATATTATAAAACAACTATTAAATAAAAGGAAATAAGACATAAATATAGCTGATTCTACCTATTCTTGCGCTTTTGTACATACTTTATTATTTTATTTTATCTTTATTTTATTCTTATTTTACTCCTTTTTATAACTTATTTCATTCCTTTGTTCTATTAATATTCTGACTTTCTTACACTGTGTATAAGAGCATACTGTAATGATAATTAAAGTATTTCTGATCTCTTAATATCAGATTATAATTCATTAATTGGTGCTTTCTTCCCTGTTCCTAAAGTCTCCCTCACAGGGGCTCATCAGTTATTTTAATAGAAGCTAATAGAGATGAAAATAGTTGAAAACAAAGAGGAGAATAAAAAAGGAAACCTCAGCCTGAGCTCAGAGGAAGCCCTCTCCTGCTGTCTGACTGTCTGTGCTGAATATTAAGTGACGGCCCAGCGATTTGTCCTTGTGTTTGTCCTCCTCTGATACTTCCTCTCTGGGCGTCACATCCCCCATGAAGAGGCTAATCTGCTCCCAGCGGGGGGGCTCCTCCCCAATGAAGAGCTGAGAAAAACACACTCAGACATAATACCAGCTATTGTCCCCGAGTCAACACAGACCGGTCAGCCTCTACGTCAGCAGCAGAGACGCAGCAGTTCTCACAGTGTTTAGATCACAGAGGGATGATAATTATTACAACAGAGCTGCACCCTCACATGTGATGTGCAGATTAAGAAAACAATACGGACTCAATGAGGCAGAAAAAATCTATGAGAGGGCGGGGAAAAAAATAAGAGTATGTAGATTTCAATATCTTCATATTCTACGAAACATAGAGAAACAAGGACCTTATTTAAACCATTATGCATTATGTTGTTTATGGTTTTAATATATAGGCCTTATAATGTGATTTCAGCACTCACAGTACTAATATAAATTATTTAAAGAGTATTTTTCAAAGTCTGGGTTAAAAAGTGGCTCACAAAGGCAGCTAAATAAAACAGGGAGGTCATTAAATCAAATTAAATTATTCCATATTGAAGATATTTTTAAATTTTAACAGCATTTTTCTTTGATTCAAGACGATTCAAAACTTAAAAAATGTCAATAATTTTGAAAAATTCACCTGAAGAAGAAGAATCAGATTAACAGCTGTGTAAAAAAGTCTGAAACTAGTGTCGGGTGAATCACACAAAACACAGCAAGGATATGTTTCTAGATTTGAGCACTTAATGCCAAATAAATCCATACAAGGAACAAACTGTGCAGGTTTAATTTGGGCTTTCATGCAAAACCACAAAACATGTACATTTGTGAGTTTGCCTCAAGTCTCTATTTTAATGACAGACTCACTACAGCAGGGGTGTCCAAAGTACGGCCCGGGGGCCAATCGCGGCCCAAGGTCCATTTATTTATGGCCCCAAGCTTACATCTTAAATTGTGTTATTTATAGCACAGAAATTAATCACATTCTGAATCATCTGTACATTTGCAGTTTCCTTCAAGCGCACACACAAAACTAAAGTCAATCCAGAAACGTCTCAAACAGCTTCATATGGACTACTTGTATAAAGTCAAAGCTCTGGGAATTCTGCAAGATGGCAATAAAGAAGAAACACAAGAACTCTTAAAGCTGACAGGTTTTCAAATTAATGTTTTCATCATGATGTGAAAGTGTTCTTGATGAACACTAAAAGTTCAGAAGACACAAAAGAGGACACAAGACAAGATCAAAATCATGAAATTGTGCAGAAAAGGCAAAATTTGGTGCATAAAAATTGTTCAGAACGCAGGAAAATATTTGTTTAGTTCTTAAATGTTGTCTGCTGGTCAGAAAAGTCTAAGAAACAACATGAAAAAGAAGTGTGATGAAATCCAGATCGTGATCCTGCCATAGAAAAATAATGAGACAATATTTTTCCCACATTGCCTGACCATTTTCCTCCAGAAGAAGATAAAGTTTGCTAATGTATAAGTGGCTTGTGGAGAACTGAGGACTACCTAGTTACTGATTTATTGAGAAAAAATGTAAAATAATTGTTATTGAATAGACATCTCATATATAGCTCTTATGATTCCTAAGTCTCAGTTGGAGCCACTGGCCCCTGAGGTACTCTGACAACATCAAATGTGGCCCTCTTTGAAAAAAGTTTGGACACCCTTGCACTACAGGCTTCTGATGTGGAAAAAAACCAGTCCCTGTATACCATTTATATGGTTATTTAATGCCTGTTGTACTTGTTTGTAACTCATTTCAAGCCTATTTTTAAGGTAGGACAAGTATCTTATCATGCAGCTTTGAAAGTCCAGAATTCAGTCCAACCCCCCTTAAAAACATGATCTTTGTCAGCAAGGTAGAAACATTGTCTGAACTGGAAAGATGTAAGAATAAACCTGCATTTACACAACATCAGAGAAATCAGGAAAATCAAGTTCCAGATGGAAAAAGTTGGAAGAAAGTCTGCAGGATGTTTGGTGCAACACTTGCAGATTTAACATCATGTTAAACAGACACAAAGTGGAGGTAAGTAAATGTCTGGTGGATGATTTATGAATTGCTGTGAAAGGTTGTTCAACATTCATCCTGATTATAAGTCATGTGAAGCAACATTTCTGTGGTTTTAGGGAACATACTGCTGCAGAAGTGAGTCTGAGACAGAACCATGATTAATAAAATCACAGATACAGGAAAGAGAATTCATTGTTTCCAAGGTTTGGGACGATGCAATGAATGCAGCGTTCTTGCAGCTAGATTATATTTGTACTGTGGTTCAG
The DNA here is from genome assembly GCF_009762535.1 of Notolabrus celidotus. Lineage (NCBI taxonomy): Eukaryota > Metazoa > Chordata > Actinopteri > Labriformes > Labridae > Notolabrus > Notolabrus celidotus. The sequence continues at coordinate 26,377,836 of NC_048293.1, forward strand.
AGGCAACCTGGGATATGTAGTCAAAGGAAACGTGTGCCTACAATTAGTGAGTTACTCAGGAAAGGTTGAATTGTAGTGTTTCATCCTCAAGTAAAGTCTTAAACAAACCATGCATCCATTTGTAGTTATTCTGGACTCCTCTGATCTTAAGACACACGATTTTTGGCCCTCATGAGGAACCATCCGAGGCCTTGTTTCCAGTAAACTGACTCTTGTTTTCATTAATAAGGCTTCATTCTATAAAAGTGAGAGAAGACATCACTTTAAAACATCTCTCTAAACAGAGAGTGGGAAAGAAAGCGTGCAGAGAGCGAGGAGCCACCCTGCAGTCTTTGGAGATTGAACCAACACGGTGGAACAAAAGAGAGGAGCGGATCTGAAGTGGGCGAGCGGCGCTGAGTTAAACGGAGCTCGTCTGAATGTTTGATGTCCCCGGGGAGCGCAGGAATCATGTAAGCCCTCTGTAATTTACTGTGTGGGGTTGCCTGGGTGGACTTAATTCCCATGAGGACCCTCTCACAGTGGTTTTTTATAAAGTCAGGATTTGTAACGCTGCTCTCGTTGACCCCCTGCAGGTCAGGAGGGCAGAGGAGGAGCAGCTCCTCAGGACTCAGAGGAAGCGGAGTGTGTAAGTGTGTGTAGGAGAGATAAATGTGCAGAAACAGAGAGGTTGGAAACTCTGCATGCACGAGGAAAACAAACCTTTTATGTGTTTATGACATTTAAGGGACAAAATTGGTGCATCTTCATGAACATAAATGTCTCTTTGGTGGCACACGGATCAACAGAAACTAACTTTCAGAGAGAAATGTGGATTTTTAAGTCTTTGTTTATGTCAATTTATTCCTAAACAGATTGTTTTTATCTCAGACAAAGCTATTTAAATGTTTTGCAGCTAGTTTGGGATGCATAAAGGGAGTTTGCATGTGTTGTTGTCACCCTAAATAGGCAAAGCAAAGAGTGCCACCTGCAGAATCTTGCAAAAAATCTGTAAAAGCAACCTTTTGATTAGAGTGCTTAAGATGCATTTTAAATATCTGCACCCTGCTCTTATCTTAAGATGTATTTTTGAGAACAAACCTGAAAGAAGTTGTTGTCTCAGATGAAACACTAACCCTCAAACTCCAAAACTATGCTCCTTATCCTGATAAGACCTTCTGTAAAGCACCTCTCTTCCCATGATCCTTCACGGCTGTCCCGTCTGTCTCCGTCCGGCCCCGTCTCCATCCCGTTCCCCTGACTTTGAGGGGGGGGGGTGCGTCCACTCCAGACGTGCTCGAGGATCCTCTGCGCTTCTTAACCGTCACGGTCAACTGCTCCCTGCAGGAGAGAGGAGAGAGGAGAAGGTCAGGATTACAGAGGTCTGTTTGCTCTCTGAGGGCCTCCTGTAACCTTCAACCTGCCCTCCAAACTGACACACTGACCGAAGGTATTGATGCAGTCGTGAGACAACAGCGCCCGGAACAATGTCTCACTGCCTCCTTTATTCTGAGAGCATCATTCTCTGGTTCCTTTTGTTGCTTTAAGAGAGAGAGAAGTCTATTTGCAGCGTTAGAATCAGCAAACAGAGGCATGTGGTCGGATTAATCTTCATCTGCTGCACTTTTAGACAATGAAGACATGCAGTTTGTGTGTTTCAAGACTCCAATGATGTAAAATTCATGACCCATTGTAGCTGTTTGGAGCTTTAAAGCCTCTTTCATTGTGTTCAGGGTGACTGAAAGTTAGTTTTGAGTCAGCATTTCAAGAAACCAAAGAGTGGCATTACAGAGACGACGTCCATGTTTTATGCCGTGTATATCTTTCTCCTGCACATGGCTTAGTAACCACAAGTTTACACAACTCATCTTTACGCTTTCAGCTGCGTTTAAAAATACATGCACTCTGTTGTGAGTTGGGAGCTGTAATCATCTCTCTCTCTCTTCATCTCCCTCTATCCCTCTCTCCAACACGGTCTCAGCAGATGTGTGTCTAACATGAGTCTGGTCCTGCTGGAGGTTGCTGCCTGTTAAAGGAAGTTTAAAGGAAGACTCCAGCTGCTACTGGACAACTACTGCTATCCGTCTCACCAATATCATCTCTCTCTCTCTCTTTATCTCCCTCTATCCCTCTCTCCAACACGGTCTCAGCAGATGTGTGTCTAACATGAATCTGGTCCTGCTCGAGGTTGCTGCCTGTAAAAGGAAGTTTAAAGGAAGACTCCAGCTGCTACTGGACAACTACTGCTATCCGTCTCACCACTATCATCGCTCTCTCTTTGTCTGTCTCTCTCTCTCTGTCTCTCTCTCGCTCTCTGTCTCTCTCTCTCTCTTACTCTCTCTCTCTCTCTCTCTCTGTCTCTCTTCCTCTCTCTCTCTCCCTCTCTGTCTCCCTCTATCCCTCTCTCCAAATCAGTCTCAGCAGATGTTTGTCTAACATGAGTCTGGTCCTACTCAAGGTTTCTGCCTGTTCCTATTTAAGTCAATAACCATAGATCTCTCTGGAGTCCCTGAGCTCCCTTGTCTCATAGGTTCCTCCAGCGGCTACAACTACTTCTACCTGTCTCACCACTATCATCTCTCTCTCTCTTCACCTCCCTCTATCCCTCTCTCCAACTCAGTCTCAGCAGATGTGTGTCTAACATGAGTCTGGTCCTGCTCGAGGTTGCTGCCTGTTAAAGGAAGTTTGTCCTTGCCACTGTAACTTGCTAAATGCTGCAAAGTGCTCTGCTCATGGTGGATTAAGATGAGATCAGACTGAGTCCTGTCTGTAAGATGGGACTGGATCTGATCCGGTTTTGATGTTGGGTCTTACTAGAACATAGAGTACGGTCTAGACCTGCTCTGTTTGGAAAGAGTCTGAGGAGAACATTTGTTGTGATTTGGGGCTTTATAAATAAAGATTGATGGATTTAAGTTGTTCCTCTTTTGTCCACAGGGGGCGCCAAAATCAACACAAAATGATACCTGCTTTAAGGCACATTGTTACAGACATTCCTTTTCTTTTAACATTGTTTTTATATTGATTCTATAAGGTGTTATCCTGTCTGTAAGATGGGACTGGATCTGTAAATCCATAAATTAGGGTTTCGTCACAGACGAGTACAGGATCTCAAAAGATTTGTAAGGATTCATCCTCTGGGGATGAAGCTCATCGCTTTAAACTTCATGTGTTTCTCTCCAGTAAGTTTGCAGGATGTCTAGAAAGTGTTGAAACTTCAGCTCATATCTCAGGAGTCAGTGTTGTGAGTCAGAGTCGTGTATATTGGATGTGAAACATGTCAGTGACTGAGTTTTTAGATGTTACCATGTAGCAGTTGTGTTTCAAAGAGAGACCTCATCCCTTTCTTCATGAGACAAAAGCAGCAGGCCTCGGTCAGCGACCCCGTCCGCTCCGAGGGCCTCATCAGCAAACAATCTGAGATAAATGGCAGAGTGAAAGGTTGACATCAGCAGAGGACGACACTCATTCCCATTCGTTTATCGGATTAGGCGGCTGTGAGGGGACGAGGCAGAATGACTCGTTTGGCATTCAAAGGCAACTGTGGCACCAGGAGAGCCTGTTTGAACAGGGATCAATTATCAATCAGTCCATACAGGCGAGGACGGGGAGATTACCCGAGCTATACGAGTCGTGTTGACAAATAACCTCATAGATCCTCACAATGAATGCACACGGACAAACGCCTTTGGCTTTGACACTGGCCACTGCTGAAATTCAGATTATCGTCCATCTGATCAGCAGATTAGAGCTGTTTATGTCTGCTGCATCCTCACACAGCATCTCTCTTCTCTGCTGCATTAAGCTGCTCGCCGCCTATGATTACGTCCTTGTGGGCATACAGGTTACTTTCACTCCGGCGTTAAATCAGACATTTATTTAAAAAATATCACACACTGAGAATACATAACACAGGAGGAGAGATTGCACATTCACTGTTGGTTTACTGTCAAAGATAAACAAACATGTGGGAACATAACATCATGTAGAATGAATATAAAACAATGTTAAAAGAAAAGGAATGTCTGTGATAATGTGCCTTAAGGCAGGTATCATTTTGTGTTGATTTTGGCGCCCCCTGTGGACACAAGAGGAACAACTTCAATCAATCAATTTGTTTCCATATAGCGCCAAATCCAAGCGGCAACATCCAGTCGCAAGAATTGAAGCCAATACAGGACTCAGTCTGATCTCATCTTAATCCACCATGAGCAGATCACTCTGCAGCATTTAGCAAGTTACAGTGGCAAGGACAAACTTCCTTTAACAGGCAGAAACCTCCAGCAGGACCAGACTCATGTTAGACACACATCTGCTGAGACCGTGTTGGAGAGAGGGATAGAGGGAGATGAAGAGAGAGGATGTCTGTAATAATGTACCTTAAAGCAGGTATCATTTTGTGTTGATTTTGGCGCCCCCTGTGGACAAAAGAGGAACAATTTAAATCCATCAATCTTTATTTATATAGCGCCAAATCACAACAAATGTTCTCCTCAGACTCTTTCCAAACAGAGCAGGTCTAGACGGTACTCTATGTTCTATTATTAAAGACCCAACATCAAGACCGGATCAGATCCAGTCCCATCTTCCAGACAGGACTCAGTCTGATCTCATCTTAATCCACCATGAGCAGAGCACTTTGCAGCATTTAGCAAGTTACAGTGGCAAGGACAAACTTCCTTTAACAGGCAGAAACCTCCAGCAGGACCAGACTCATGTTAGACACACATCTGCTGAGACCATGTTGGAGAGAGGGATAGAGGGAGATGAAGAGAGAGAATGTCTGTAATAATGTACCTTAAAGCAGGTATCATTTTGTGTTGATTTTGGCGCCCCCTGTGGACAAAAGAGGAACAACTTAAATCCATCAATCTTTATTTATATAGCGCCAAATCACAACAAATGTTATCCTCAGACTCTTTCCAAACAGAGCAGGTCTAGACGGTACTCTATGTTCTATTATTAAAGACCCAACATCAAGACCGGATCAGATCCAGTCCCATCTTACAGACAGGACTCAGTCTGATCTCATCTTAATCCTACATGAGCAGAGCACTTTGCAGCATTTAGCAAGTTACAGTGGCAAGGACAAACTTCCTTTAACAGGCAGAAACCTCCAGCAGGACCAGACTCATGTTAGACACACATCTGCTGAGACCGTGTTGGAGAGAGGGATAGAGGGAGATGAAGAGAGAGAGAGATGATAGTGGGGAGACAGAGGAACCTACAAGACAAGGGAGCTCAGGGACTCCAGAAAGGTCTAAGAAAAGAGAAAAGTGAGGGAAAGGAATGAAAGAGAAAGAAAAGAACAGAAAAGAAGGAAAGAAAGAAATAAAAGAAAGGAAGGAAGAAGAAAAGAGAGAAGTGAAGAAAGAAAGAAAGAAAGAAAGAAAGAAAGAAAGAAAGAAAGAAAGAAAGAAAGAAAGAAAGAAAGAAAGAAAGAAAGAAAGAAAGAAAGAAAGAAAGAAAGAAAGGAGAGATCCAGAGGAACCTACGAGACAAGGGAGCTCAGGGACTCCAGAAAGGTCTATGGTTAGTAACTTTAAAGGGACAGGAAGAGTTAAAGTGAGAGACAGGCAGAGAGAGGAGAGAGAGAGGGAAAGACAGGATCCCAGTGTGTCAGTATAAGCCTATAGCAGCATAACTAAGACCTGGTCCAAGCCTGATCCAGCTCTAACTATAAGCTTCATCAAAAAGGAAAGTTTGGAGCCTACTCTTAAAAGTAGAGAGGGTGTCTGCCTCCCGGACCCTGACTGGTAGATGATTCCAAAGGAGAGGTGCCCTATAGCTGAAGGCTCTACCTCCCATACTATTAAGAGACTTTAGGTACGATGAGCAGGCACCTTCAAAGGTACACTGACTGGAGTCCATGTCCAGAGGGTGATCACACAGTATTAGACACATGGTCATAGTGTTATAGCTGATCGGTGAACAGTCTATGGTGGAAACAAATCCAGACATTTTTAATTCTTATAATAAAAAGGCAAATTTTGAGGCTTTTCTTGAGCTTACAATCATTTGAAATGCAGAAATCAGCTGAAATCAAACACTGTCTTGGAGGTGGAGGCTTATTACAATAAAAACACAAAGGGATATGTTGTTATAAGTCTTATTATATGTGTGTTTATGGGCGTCAGAGGACTTATGGTAATGTTCCTGGTCCCACCTGGCCTCACAGTGCCTCCTGTGTTAGATTTCTCCTCTACCTCCACGGTGAAGAGGATAGGTCAGCCAGTGATCAGTCGAGGCCCAGAGCAACACAATTTTATTTGTAAGGCACGACACGGGGATTGACATTTAACTTGTTATTATTTCCCGGAGAAGATTAATGATAAATTGTCCATTATTTTTCCTTAAAAGTGAAAGATAAGGCTGCAGTCATTTGCCCTAAAGCCAGAGTGGCACCACTATGCAAAATGACAGCCAATTATCAGGGCCTAGTTTGGGATAATGACTTTACAATGAATCTTTTGATTGAAATGTAACTCGCTTGGCCTTGGGGCGAAGTGCTGAAAAAAATAAAGGTTGGAAAAGTTACAGAAACAATAAGCGCTATATAACTGTGTTCATGTCTTCCTTTCAGTCCCTCGCCCCCTCTCTCTCCCTCCACTCCTCTCTAGAAATAGCTATAGGTGAAAAGCAGAGATATGCATATAGTGATGGAAAAATTATTAAGTCACAGAGGGCTTGCAGCAAACATAAATTAGCATATTCAGGGTAAATATGCAGACTATTTACGATAATAAGACCGGATTATTCAATTCAATGAATGTTAAATAGATGAGGAAATGGTATGTGTCTTATCTAGTCAAAGCTTCTATTCATTTTAATCGCTTCCCAATTGAACTCTTCATTTTATTCTCTCTGAGTTATTGTTCCCATTCCAGCCGGCGATGGCACCTATAGGTCCTGGGAGATTTCCGCCGGTCACGTGGTTTAAGTGGCGTTCACCTTATTCTGCGCGGAAATGGAGAAAGTCGACGTCACCCCGAGGCCAGCATCATGATAAGCCCCTTTTCATTATGCACAGGGGCCGATGGAGAACAAGATTAGCGGGGCCTTGTGTGCATAAAGGAGGAAACATACAAGCCATCTAGATTAAATAAAAAGGGCTTTTCTTCCCGTAAACAAAACACATTTGGTTTCTTATTGTGTGCATTAAAACTTTCACTTTCATCACTTTGACCCAGCGTCTGTGTGTCTGTGTGTCTGTGTGTGTGTGTGTGTGTGTGTGTGTGTGTGAGTTTATACAGGTATATGATTATATTCTAACACACACACACCTCTGCTGCTGCTGCAGGCTTCTCTTTCCTCCAACACATTTCATAAAACACCATCAGAGACACATTTCAACTAATTATTAATTCACCTCCAAGAGACACGGATAAATATTAACACTATTTAGGTCATTTAAAAATAATCACATTATTCTTTAATGAAGTCAGATCTTTTTATTGATCAGTTTCTGAGTGTGTGAGTCATTATAGATATATTCCATTTATTGGCTTTTACATTAATATTATTGTTGTCTGTACATCACTGTATTTTTATCTTTATGAACATGCTCCTGCAACCAATAACCCTGAGAGGGATTTATAAAGCTGTATGAATTGAATTAAAGCAGCTTTGTATGTTGTTTTTGGGTAAAAATAAACTGTAATGTAGGCTAAAGATACGAGGGCCTGATTAGTGCTGTCTGCTTTTATTCTAATTAATAAAAAATAGGGCCTTTTGCTTTTCAGGCTTTCAAGTTTTCATGCTAGTTTTAGGGGATTTTTTAGGACAGTGTTATTTATTTAACTTTTTTTTAAACCAGTAAATGTGTAGATTAATGATCTATCTTTTTAGTATCTCTCAGTGTCAAAGTAAAGAGGCAGAATATAACAGTAATTGAATTTAATCTGGCTTTTTATTTCATTTTCTTTATTTTAAGAATTCAAATGTATGTGATTTTTATCTATTTCTTTATTATATGTCTATTAGCTTTTTAAGTTTTACAGGTTTTTATCAACTGATTTCAAACATTTTTTCAAATATTTAAATATGTATCTATTCCATTCCTTTTCTGAGGTATATTTTGGGGCTTTTTTTCCCTTTATAGATAGGACAGCTGAAGAGAGACAAATGTGGAAATGTAAGGGGTTACAGAGCAGGGAAGACATGCAGCAAATGGTTCAGGCCGGGAGCTGAACCAGTGACAGCTGTGATGAGGTCTATAGCCTCTGTACATGCAGGGCACACTCTTCAACTTAGGCCTACAGCGCCCCTAAACATGAATCTGTTCTTAACTGAACTTATTCTTAGAAGGGGATACGTTTGAATAAGTTTATACTTCTTTCTTCTCCTTTTTGCACATGCAAATTTGGATTATTCAGTGTTTCTTTCTGTTTCTGTTCTTATTATGTGTTCAAATGTTAAATTATTCAAACAACCTTTTTGTGATCTGTCTTTACTTTGCTTTTATTGTCCCTTTGAGAGAACTTTGAGCTACTTTTTGTGTAAAAGGTGCTCTATGAATAAAATAGTTGAGTGGATTTATTTGTGTGTGTTCTTAAACAACCAAACCAACAGTTTATTTATCCATCTCTCAAGACTTACTCCCATCAATCCATGAACTTTATATATGGTGACTGTTAAAGGTTTTAATCCTTTGAAAAGGGCCTTGAAATGTTAACTTTAATTTGTTTAAGAATTGTTTAAGCTAATTTTCCCCTGACAGCTTGATTCTGTAAGTTTTGACTACCTTTCTAAAAACAGGAGGAAATGATGTCTTATATTTTTGACTTACTTTCAGGAGGAGATATGAACACATTTGGTGCTTTAGTGAGACACCTTTAACTTTACTGTGCTCATGTGTTCTCCCACTAATCACATCATAGAGATCATAGAGTCCTCAAACTGGTCCACTAATAGCTTTCATAAGTTTCCCTTCATCAATGTCTGTCACTGGAGGAAATCCCTGCAGTGATGTAGATCTATCTAAAACTAAACACAACCTGAGAACCTTCATCCTACATCTGCTACAAAAACTCAGACAAGGGCGCCATCTAGTGGTGAGGAGGCTTAAAGCCCTCATAATTATAACTCTAACAATCATGTGCTGCCATCTACTGTTTGAATAAGAGCTCTGGAGTCTGTATAAGGAATTAAATCTGAAACATATACCACAACAAACCATACATACATGTTGAATTAAAGCAGGAAGTGGAAATATCTTAATATTACCTTCATAATTAGTGGTGCATTTTTATTTTAAACATCATATTATAAAAGTTTTTGATGGAAATGTGATATGAAGGATACCAACCCACACAAATATTAGCCTATTTTAAATATCTAGTCTGCTGAGTTTTTACAGATGACTGATGATACCAAATATAAAACATCTTCAAATCATCAGAGTGTGAAATGTTTAGTGTGACTGATGATAAGTGTAGTTTCTGCTTTTCCTTCCTCTGTCACATGGTGGCGCTCTGCTATCAGTATTTATCTGCAGGTTATATTTCATCCTCAGTGTTTACATGAAGACAGAAACCCTCACAACAAACAGAGCACAGAGTGTCTGATGTCAGAAAACCTTAAACATTAAATCAACACTTTAAAAAATGTTGATTTGAATAACTGACTTGTATTATATTTATTAAATGTGACTTTTGGAGGTATATAAACAGAACTAAATTCATTGTAAACCTATTTTTAATTCATAATGCAACCCAGCATTTTAAATCACTACACAAATGTTACTTCTCCTCATTATATTTGTTGATTTATGTCATGTTTTTTATATTGTTTGTCTTTTTTAGAGCATATTTTTGCTTCTTAAAAAAGTTAATTGCATATTTTGTTCACTGCATTTTGTTGTGAAAGTGTTATAAAATATTATGATTACAATAACTACCATTACAACATGTTTTTAAAGTTTTCAGGCTTGTTAAATGTAAAATCTGTCTTAAATATTTTATATGTGTGCATTGAAGCGTGTCAAAATGTGCTAATTCGAACTTAAATCTTTATTATCTCTATTTTAAGCTTCTTATTAGAGATACTATTAAGTTGATTCATCTAATTTGATAGCAAATTACCATTTAAAATGTTAATCTGTGCAGTAACTACAGGTGTAAACTCAAGGTGGTGAATGCAAGCTCTAATATTTCCCTCTAATGAATCAGATAAATGTCATATTAAGCTCTGAAGTTACATAAAAGTATCTTAAACTGCCTTTTTGTTGCCTCTCTTTGTATTTAAAAGCAGGTAAATACCCTGAATGTGACACACAATAAGCGATCAGTGTCCATGCCAGCAGTCAGCAGGGAGGCCCAGCAGGAAGCAGCACAGCAGTAACATTCATCTGCATAAAAAGAAGAGTAAAAACAATGAATCATTAAAAAGCAGATGATGAAAGTAATTTCATAAGCTCATAATCAATACAGTATCGGCTCTGTTTCCAGGCAGTCTGTTGCTTTTTATGTATTTATAATTAAAGACAGAAAAAAAAAAAAGGGAAAAAGCTCACATCTCCATCCGCTCCCCCTCCCGTACGCATACTATAAAAAAACGTCTGACATTAATTATTTGCTGTTTTGCAGGCGGGAGTCTGCCCTTTTGCTAAAGGGAGTCATTTATCCCTTTGCATGGAGCCTGAAACAAATGAACAAAACAGCGGTGGAGATAATGATGTCTCCTGCAGCTCAATCTAACAAAGAATGATTCTCACTAGCAGGGGAATCACTACAGTTAAATGTGTGGAGTTTATGGTCTGTCTGGAGCATGACGACTGTCACAATGTTTTGACAGCATGAACACATAATTGTTTAGGCCTACTCACATGCACTGATATCTATTTCATGGATAAATTGGATGCTAAATGTAACATAAATATCATATTCACACCAGTAAGTTGAAAAGCAGTAACCTGAGCAAGCTTGCATATTTACTTTTCACAAATCTGCATCATGTTGTTGTTATTTCAACAAACTTAAGACCTGATAAACCCAAGAAAATTGGTTTCTTTTCCATGTTCATATACAGCTAAAGTTAGCCAGAGGGAACCTTTGTGTGACTTATAATTTACAGTGAAACTGAGACTCACCAGAAGCAGATAAACGAGTGCTGCCCATGAAAATGTAATGAAGTGTTCCTTGCCCTTTTTCTCTGTCCTCGAATAGCAATTTGTTCTCTCTCTAAACAATCAAGTACAATATATTGTTAGTACTGTTGCCTTATTTTTGCATTCCATCATTGCTGTCCGAACAAATCCATCCGCTCTCATCTGACAACAATAAATACCTCTGAGGATGACAGCCAACTTAGCAACTCAAATCAGCAATTCAACAAACAGCTGTTTTTTCAGATATAAAAGGTTACTATTCAGATTATTGCATCCCCAAGACCAGCATCTGTTCATGTTCCTTGTAAGTCTCAGTTTCATTGCAGGGCGCTGGTGGCCTTGTGGTCTAAGTGCCCTGAATATAGAGGCTACAGTCCTCATCGCAGAGGTCGCTGATTCGACTCCCGACCGCGACCGTTCGCTGCATGTCTTACCCCACTCTCTGCTCCCCACCTTTCCTGTCTCCCCCAAAATATAACTTTTTAAAAAAGTCTCAGTTTGATTGTAAGATGTGAGCTACACAGAGACTTCACCCTGGATAGAGATTGATTTTCCAGTGACTTACATGGAAAATAAACACCGTCATTTATTGGTATATTACACCCAACAACAGGCACCACTCTATCTGTTTCTGATGAGTCTCAGTTTCACTGTAAATTGTAAGTTTTACAGAAGCTTCACTCTAGCTAGAAACAAAACGTCTCATGATTCATAATGAAAATGAAACAGAGTCAATTTGTAGTTAATTACATTCCTAGACCAGCAACCCTCTATCTGTTCCTGGTCTCAGTTTCACTGTAAATTATAAGTTTGACAGATGCTTCACTCTAGCTAAAAAAACAGATTTCTTGTAATTCATAAAGAAAATACGGATTAAATTCATAGTTAATTACATTCCCCTGACCAGCAAGCCTCTATCTGTTTCTAATAAGTCTCAGTTTCACTGTAAATTGTAAGTTACACAGTGCACTTAACTCTAGCTAGAAACCAAATTGAATGTAATTTATGAAGAAAATCAAGAGTAAATGCATAGTTAATTAAATCCCTCAGACCAGCAACCATCTATCTGTTAATGATGAATCTCAGTTTTACTGTAAATGGTAAGTTACACAGAGGCTTCACTCTAGATAGAAACCAAATGTCTTGTAATTCATGCAGAAATAAACAGTTACTTTGAAGTTAATTACATTCCCAAGACCAGCACCCCTCTATCTGTTTCTAATGAGTCTCAGTTTCACTGTAAATTGTAAGTTTCACAGATGCTTCACTCTAGCTAGAAACAAAACGTCTCATAATTCATAAAGAAAATACAGAGTAAATTTGTAGTTAATTACATTCACTAGAGCAGCAACCCTCTATCTGTTCCTGGTCTCAGTTTCACTGTAAATTATAAGTTTCACAGATGCTTCACTCTAGCTAGAAACAAAACGTCTCATGATTCATAATGAAAATGAAACAGAGTCAATTTGTAGTTAATTACATTCCTAGAGCAGCAACCCTCTATCTGTTCCTGGTCTCAGTTTCACTGTAAATTATAAGTTTCACAGAAGCTTCACTCTAGCTAGAAACCAAACGTCTCATAATTCATAAAGAAAATACAGAGTAAATTTGTAGTTAATTACATTCACTAGAGCAGCAACCCTCTACCTGTTTCTGATGAGTCTCAGTTTCACTGTAAATTGTAGTTTACATAGAGGCTTCACTCTAGCAGCTAAAAACAGAATGTCTTGTAATTCATAAAAACAATACAAAGTAAATTCGTAGTTAATTACATTCCCTAGACGAGCAACCATCTATCTGTTAATGATGAGTCTCAGTTTCACTGTAAATAGTAAGTTTCACAGAAGCTTCACTCTAGATAGAAACCAAATGTCTTGTAATTCATGCAGAAATAAACTGTTACTTTGAAGTTAATTACATTCCCAAGACCAGCAACCATCTATCTGTTTCTAATGAGTCTCAGTTTCACTGTAAATAGTTACATACAGTAGAGGCTTCACTGGAAGCTGGAAGGTTTCTTATGATTCACTGTTATTAACTAGGCTGAAGTCTGCTGAAATAACATCATGATGCAGAGTCGCTCTTTTGTTGAATAGAATAGAATGTACTTTATTATTGGAGGTCTGATTGAAACTCTCTGATAGCACAGAGTGTCTTCATAAATGTCTACTTTTTGCCACCAGTGTGAGCCGGGATGTCACTGAGGTGGATCATGTTCTGCTTGTTCTTTCTCTCCAAACAGACTTGCCTTTCCTGCAAACACCAAACCCTGCTGATACATGATTTGTCAGCAGTACTCAAACAACAAACAACTTAGAAACATTTCCTGCACTTTAAATCCAGACCCTGCCTTCACATTCTACATTTTTTTGCAGAAAGAGAAATAGAGATTAGAGTCTGAATAACTCTGTCACACATCCTGTAAAGGTTTTTTCTCTCTTGTGTAAACTGGAGATAACTGTCAGAAGCAGCTTTGCGAGTGGAGTGCTTTCCATCCACAGGTTGTTGTGGTAACTGTCAATCTTGACACCTATAGGAGCATCTCCATGTCATCTCTGTGCTATCTCAGGCTCTGTTTGACGGCGGCGGTGGCGGCGGTGGCGGTGGAGCTTAAAAGCAGACAGTTCTTCGTGCAAAAGAGGGTCGCAAACATCAACAACCAATTGCTAATCGCTTCTCCACTTCAGAGCAATAACATCAATAAGGAGAGGCTGTGATAACACGGCCTGTGTGTGCGGTTACCTGGGGAGACCTTTTTTTACCTTTTGATCTCTCTGAATGATGCTAATGACAAATAAAAAAAACCTTTCTTTGATACTGTGAAAGCTTTTCTGCATCGAGGGACTCGGGACAGAAATGTGACGTGGCAAGGTTAGCATCCCTGTGGTCAGAAACTACTTTATCTTTGTTTCTGCTCTGGAGGGAACATTACTGCAGATCTTACAGAGTGTTAGGGTTTTTGTTGATGTCCTCCCCCTCCCTCCCTTTCTCTCCATCATATTCTTTTACTGATATTTCTTTCCGTCTCCGGCTCTGTGAAAGCCTCAGGGGAATGTGACGGATCCAACTCTCACACAATACTGATTCAGTCTAGGCAGGAGTGCTTTGGTTCAGACATGAGAAAAAGCAGAAAGGGAAAGCATTTTCTCTGGCTTCTCAGCTGGTCAGGGTTGTTTCTCACAAATAAGGCACACAATTACAGTCTGAGAAGCAGACAGTGCACGTAGGCGCAGGTATGAATCAAAAGGAACTCTGTCATCCCTGCGAGATCAAGCTGCGAGATGTATTCTCTAAAGTGACAAATGGTAGATTCTACAGCACATTAATGCATCTTTCAGAGGATAACAGCAATCATGTCTGGCAGGATGATAACACCTCATGAGGAGAAGATCGGCCTTAAGTTGTTTTTCCTCCTGAAATGCATAAAGGGGTTGTGAATTTATTCATTCATTCATCAAGAAAGGGACTAAAGGATTTCTGTCATGGCTGCAGGTTTGTGAGACTCTGCAGAGCCCGGCTTTGGCTGAAATATATTGAGGTGGGAGATTTTGAATGAAGCAAATTCCCCGAATGGCTCTATTGTCTCTGTTTTAACAAAATCCTTTCACCATTTGTGCACAACACATCACAATAAGTCAACCGGATGTTACTTGAATTTTGGATTCCTGGTCTTCATTAACTAACTAAGGATACAGCTTACTGTGTATATTATAAGCTTTAATACCAAAAAATTGAATATTCATGCATGTAAACAAAGTTTAGATTCAGTTGTTGGATCACTAGCTATACTGTCACTTAGACAAGCTTTCTTTAAGGTAATGAACATCCTGATATTAAACCACAGAGTCCTGAGTCACAGAGACTATTTGACTAAATGATCAGGGGTGTATCCAGAGGAAAGCCGTGGGTGACTTTTAAAGCCCTTAATGGACCGGCACTGCTTCCCCGAGCTGAAATCCTCCATGTTCATACTCCAGAGCAAAGAGGTCAAAACCAGGAGTGCCTCTAACTTGTGGAACAGCTTAACACTCTCTTCTTTTTTTGACCTTCCTGTATTATCCCAACAGATTTTAACATTAGATTATGTATTGTTGTTTTCTTGATGTGCCTTTTAACTTTGTGAAGCACTTTGGTCAGATATGGTTCTTTTTAAATGTGCTCAATAATTAAAGTTGATTTGTCTCAGAGAGAGATTGCAATGATTTCTACTCAACTCATTTTTATTTATAAAGCACATTTCATACATGCAAACATGCTGCCCAAAGTGCTTCATATAAAACAACAACAATAACAACAACAATAACAAAGACACAGAAAACAACAGAAATAGGTCAGATAATATAATGCTAAAAGAAGATAGAGGAAAGCAATATGAAATACTTTCAAAATTATTACAATAAGATCAATAAAATAAAATCAGATAAATAACAGAAAAATAAAATAAAATCATTACAATAAAATTAACAAAATCAAATCAAATAAATGTCAGAAAAATAAAATAAAACCAAGAAAATAAAATCAGATAAACAACAGAAAATCAATATAAAATAATTACAATAAAATCAATAGAATAAAATAAGATAAATAACAGAAAAATAAAATAAAACATTAAAATAAAAATCAATAAAACAAAATCAGAAAAATATCAGAAGAATAAGTCAAATAATTACAATTAAATTAATCAAATAAAATCAGATAAATAGCAGAAAACAAAATAAAATAATTACAATAAAGAAAATACAAGTAGATAAATATCAGAAAATAAAATAAAACATTAGAATAAAAAATAATAAAATATAGTCAGAAAAATAAATAGAATCATTACAATTAAATTAATTAAATACAATCAGATAAATACCAAAAAATAAAAAATGTGTTTCCCTGTTTCCTTCCTTTTACTGAGGTTTAGATGAACCTACATATTTTCATTAGTGTCACAATATTGTTTAATTTTGTTGCATTAGAAGTGCTGTTTCTCATTAGTCCTACACTAATATAAATATGTTCCAGCTCTTGCCATGTGGAGTCAAGCAGAAAAGTACAGCGGGTGAATCTCTGGGAGAACATTTATCTTTAGTTTTCTGAAGAGCAGCTCAGTGGCAGCTGACACGGATTCTTATTCTTAGCTTTACGCTGTCCGTAACATATCAATTATCCCTGATTACTGCAGACCCCTGCTTGTGCTATTATACCATCACTCTGAATACCCCCTAAGTCTGCTTTTCCTGTCTGCAATCACTCCGCTGTAACGATTCATTCATTAGATCTGAGGCTCCAGAGTCTCTTTAAAGCGCCTCTATCCGACCGTATATCTCACAGTGCTTCATGACGCCTCACATCTTCCTAACCCCATACTGCGATGGTGCCTCCGGTCTCCTAGCAACCAGCCCTCTTAGAGGAGGTGACAGCATTTGAGTGGGCACCCTCACCTCTAGATATACCACCCCCCCCTTCCCATCACCGCCACCAGCCGCTCCCCCCCTCATCCCTCACCCCTCACCCCCCTCCCCTTCATCAACCGGATGCTCCACAAGTCAAGTAAACACACCTCGCTCTGCGCCGGGGTCTGCTTCATGCACTTATGCATCAGGGTCACTGTGTTAGACGCGTAATGAGCCTGAAATGTCATTTTTCTCTTGATTTATTCATACTTGAATCAGAGGAAAGCTTTGGAAACATCTCTAGAGCCTCTGTCACATGTGCACGCATGAACAGTTCTCGACCCTTTCATGAGATCTGTCGCTGAAATTTACCTAAGTCTCTTATTCACACGACCCCCACAGCGTAAAGTTTTCCCTGTTGGACAAGTGGTTGAGATGACCGGAGGCAGGACATGACATCAAAGCTTGCAGTAAAAGCCACAGAGGAATGTTTACAACCACCTACTCTATGATTTTGCATTTATATCAAAGCTACATGTAAACGTATGGATGTGCAGAACACTTCACTGTTCTTGTCTTCAATCTCTGAAGTCCTGGTTTATGTCGCTCTACTGGGTTAGCATCACTCGCATGTTACATGGCTTCATGGTGCTTAATGTAACAGGGTTAGGAACAGATCCAGACTTTTTTTTACTTGAGTGGGTCGACTGAGGAACTGACTTAGGGCCTGTGTCCACTGATGGCGTTCAGGATCTCAATTTCAGAGCGCTTCCCACAAGTACTTACTGTAGCTAGGTTTTGAAAGTTGCCTCACATGCCGTCTACTTCCCATAGTATTTTATATTTGCTTTTGATGAATGGAGTTTTACAAAGACAATGCAACCCCATTAAAGTTACTAACCATAGACCTTTCTGGAGTCCCTGAGCTCCCTTGTCTCGTAGGTTCCTCTGGATCTCTGTGGACGTCCCAGACTCCAGCTGCTACAACTTCTACTATCCGTCTCACCCATATCATCTCTCTCTCTTCTTCGACCTCTATCCCTCTCTCCAACACGGTCTCAGCAGATGTCTGTCTAACATAAGTCTGGTTCTGCTCGAGGTTTCTGCCTGACCTTTCTGGAGTCCCTGTGCTCCCTTGTCCCGTAGTTTCCTCTGGATCTCGGTGGACGTGCCAGACTCCAGCTTCTACAACTACTACTATCATCTCTCTCTTCATCTTCTCTATCCCTCTCTCTAACACGGTTTCAGCAGATGTCTGTCTAACATAAGTCTGGTTCTGCTCGAGGTTTCTGCCTGACCTTTCTGGAGTCCCTGTGCTCCCTTGTCTCGTAGTTTCCTCTGGATCTCGGTGGACGTCCCAGACTCCAGCAGCCACAACTACAACTATCCGTCTCAACACTATCATCTCTCTCTTATTCTCCCTCTATCCCTCTCTCCAACACGGTCTCAGCTGATGTGTGTCTAACATGAGTCTGGTCCTGCTCAAGGTTTCTACCTCACCTTTCTGGAGTCCCTGTGCTCCCTTGTCTCGTAGTTTCCTCTGAATTTCTGACCAAGACGACCTGCTTCCTATGGATGTGTCAGACTTCAGCTGCTACAACTACTACTATCTGTCTCTCTTGTTCTCCTGTATCCCTCTCTCCAACTCGGTCTCTGCAGATGTGTGTCTAACATGAGTCTGGTCCTGCTGGAGGTTTCTGCCTGTTAAAGGAAGTTTAAAGAAGGACTCCAGCTCCTAGAACTACTACTATCCCTCTCTCCACTATCATCTCTCTCTCTCTTCATCTCCCTCTATCCCTCTCTCCAACTCGGTCTCAGCAGATGTGTGTCTAACATGAGTCTGGTCCTGCTGGAGGTTTCTGCCTGTTAAAGGAAGTTTGTCCTTGCCACTGTAACTTGCTAAATGCTGCAAAGTGCTCTGCTCATGGTGGATTAAGATGAGATCAGACTAAGTCCTGTCTGTAAGATGGGACTGGATCTGACCTGGTCTTGATGTTTGGTCTTTGTTGATAATAGAACATAGAGTATGTTCCCTCTACACTTTTTTACATTTTACCTGCAGCTTTTACTAAATTTTTATTCTCATTCATCCCTGTATTTATCAGATTCTTTGACTGACTGTATCTACTTCTTGATTTCATTGAACTGTCAAAGTAAAATTGTTGCTTTGACAAAGATTAACACTTCCTTAAAGTGGAAGTTTAACTTCATGCTCAACCTTCTGATTTGACTGTCTTATCCTTTCAGTTTGATCTCCCTGTGATGATAAACATGGAGGTTGTTTCAGCATCCTTCCTCTCTAACCATAAAACCCTCGAAGAATCATCATACGAGCAACACGCAGAGCAGTCTGGTGTCACCAAATGGCGTATGTAAAGTGTTATCACTATGAATTTTTTTTTTTTTGCTTTTGGCATGTCACTTCATGCCGTGTAATCTCTACTGACGTACAGTATGCTGCGAGGAGACCTGTGACTTTAAAAGCGTGAATGTCATAGATGTGAGCTGACATCAGATAAACAGAGTCCACACAGGGAAGCAGAAACAGATCAAAGTATCACAACTGTTACTGAAAGTCAACAGGGAATTATCCCTACTGTAACATGAAGCAGTCAACGTATTCATGACGCCTCCTTATTTCAACTTAAACCTGTTTTTTCCCCTTCATTTAACGCCTGCTTACTGTTTTCACACCTGGGACACTTTTATCCTGATTCTCTGGGGATAAAGTGGTCTTAGGAAGTTAAGGAGAAGGTTAATATTTAGTGTTGAGACTTGACGGTGTACTTTTGGGAGGGCTACGGCGTAAAGGGAAGGATTCTAGTTTAGATAAATGTAAACATCACCAACATGAAGTCCTGGTGATTTAAATATGCCATTACTTGAAGAGATGGAAGATTATCGAGCTCGCGCTGCAGCTCCAGAGAGAGTTCAATGGTGTGCTCAGAGCCCAAACTAATGACGTAAATAAAGCTTATATCTATGTTTGATTTGTAAATTTGAATCTCTGGGGAGACAAATTATGATTGTATGAGGTTAAACCAACAACTTGAGGAAAACAACTAAAATCAACTCATTATGGCGAAAAAAACAGAGTGACAAACGAGTATGGATGCATGTCCGCTTAGGACTTCCATAGAATACTTTTTGAACATTACCAAAAGTATCTTTTTTTACTTACTTAAGTCATTTAAGTGTTTCAACTTAATACAAAAAACATGTATCTACACTTCAAAACATGAACAGCTGCATTTTAGACTGTGGATATTGGAGCATATTGAATAAAAGCAACCTTGGTAAAGTTAGCTATCATCAGCAAGGAGTCACACAGCAGGGGTTCCCAAACTGGGGGGTTGCGAGACACTAGTGGAGGTCAGGAAGATGTTTTCCAGAACATTTTTTTTTTAATAATCTAAAATGGCATAAATTACCAATTATTGTGAAAACATTATAAAAATAGTCGCTAAATTTGAAATAAAACCTTGCAAATATATTTTTTTAAAGGTTATTTCTGCCTTCCTTTGTTGCCAGATGACTCCTGAGGTTAGGCAAGGCAAGGCAGCTTTATTTGTATAGTGCATTTCATACACGAGGGCAACTCAATGTGCTTTACATTAACACATTAAAAGCATTGGAAACATTCAGACAGGCATAAAAGAACATAATTAAAATGACAAATATGATAAAACAGAAAAGAAAAGGAAAGTTAGAAATATATTAAAAATTACATTAAAATTTTAATTTAAAGTGGGTTAAAATAATCTAAGATAGGAAGGCAGAGGTAAATAAGAAAGTCTTAATCTTTGATTTAAAGAGGTGAGAGTTGGAGCAGACCTGCAGCTTTCAGGTAGTGTGTTC
This sequence comes from Notolabrus celidotus, assembly GCF_009762535.1. Taxonomy (NCBI): domain Eukaryota; kingdom Metazoa; phylum Chordata; class Actinopteri; order Labriformes; family Labridae; genus Notolabrus; species Notolabrus celidotus. The sequence continues at coordinate 26,398,161 of NC_048293.1, forward strand.
CAGATATGTGGAGCATAATGACTAAACGCTGCTTCACCATGTTTCGTTCTGACTCTAGGAACTGAAAGCAGACCAGTACCTGATGACCTCAGAGGTCGAGGTGGTTCATAAAGTAGTAGCAGATCAGCAATGTATTTTGGGCCTAAACCATTCAGTGCTTTATAAACCATCAGCAGGATTTTAAAGTCTATTCTCTGACAGACAGGAAGCCAGTGTAGAGATCTAAGAACTGGAGTAATGTGGTCTACTTTTTTGGTCCTTGTTAGGACTCGAGCAGCAGCATTCTGTATGAGCTGCAGCCGTCTGATGGACTTTTTAGGGAGTCCTGTAAAGACCCCGTTACAGTAGTCTAGTCTGCTAAAGATAAATGCATGGAGGAGTTTTTCTGCATCCTGCTGAGACATGAGTCCTTTAATCCTTGATATATTCTGAAGGTGATAGTAGGCAGACTTTGTAATGGTCTTAATGTGGCTGCTGAAATTGAGGTCTGAGTCTAAGACTACACCAAGGTTTCTGGCTTGGTTTGAACATTTCATCATTGCAGATTGGAGCTGAGCAGTAACCTTTAACCTTTCTTCCTTGGCTCCAAAAACAATCATTTCAGTTTTTTCTTTGTTTAACTGAAGAAAGTTCTGGCTCGTCCAGTCATTGATTTGTTCAATGCATTTACTCAGTGTTTGTATGGGACTATAATCCCCTGGTGATATGGTGATGTAAATGTGTGTGTCATCTGCATAGCTATGGTATTTTATTTGGTTGTTTCTTATTATCTGACTTAAGGGGAGCATGTAGATGTTGAATAGTAGAGGCCCCAGAATGGTTAGGGCAAGAGTTAAGGTTAGTGACAGTACATTTAAAAAAGCAGGTTAATTATCAGAAGCACAGGGAACACAGACTAGCTAAATGAGGTATGAAGCCACATTTAATCACTTTGAGGGACAGTGGGGGTCGCAAGTGTTTTGGCACCTTTATTTTGGGGGTCGTGGAGTGAAATGTTTGGGAACCCCTGTCATACAGGACCGAGTCAGCATCTAACACTGATAAACCTCATCGTACTGAACTGCACTAAATGTTTGTTTGTTGCATACAAGTTTAACATTTATTTTCTGTCATAAAAAGTCTTTTTATTTCAATGCAAAAGTCTCATAAAGCAACTTTAACTGTCATGTAAACAGGGTGGGGTGCAAAGAGAGCCAAAAAATATTAATAAACCTCTAAGAGCTAAAGTCAGTTGACATGTTTAGTGTTTTTTTTCTAAGTTTAAATAAAAATGTATTAAAAGGTTGTTTACCTCCTCTGCATGTCTTTAAACCTTTCATACTTTGCAGGATTATCTTTATTCAAACATGGCTGCACTATACGCAGTTTATTCTCCAGTATAAATCAAAGCTTCTCATGTCATCTATATTTCTAATCTAAAGAGAGACCTTACAGACACTCCGTCACTTTGATACCTGTGACACACCAGCAGTGATCCCTCTGAAGCCTCAAATGTAAATCCCATCCCGCTGCGCTCACATTTGGGCTGACTGCAGCCCGCAGCCACACTGATGAAGTGACGTGAGTGCTTGACGACGCTAAATGGCAGCACTTGAAATAGCCTACCTGCCAGCCTGCTCACCCACTTGCTGATGCGATCACGACCCCATTAGCAGCGTTTCAGCACCGCGGCGCCCTGGACAGCTCCTCCACATCCTCTCCTCTCGTGGATCATTAATCTGAGGAGGACAGAGGAACTCAGTACAGACACAACACACTGAAGTCTGGAGCAGGAACTTTAGGAGAAGACATGGATATTGATCGACCAGCAAATGTGTCCTTTTTTGATTTCATTGGAGGAGTTCAACTTCTCCAGGGGGAGGACACCAGAACAGCCCTGCCTGTCATCCTCATCGGGATCTGTGTCTCTGGAGCTGTTGGGAATTTGCTCGTTTTGCTGATTTTCATCCGTGACTTCAGGAACGGGAAGGGCTCCGAGGTGAAAGCCCTCCTCGCCTCTCTGGCTTCCACAGACTTGGTGATCCTGCTGCTGTGCGCCCCCGTGCGCGCCGTCACCTACTACAAGCAGACCTGGACCCTTGGGAGTTTTGTGTGCAGCACCACGGACTGGTTCCAGCACTCGTGCGTGGTTGCAAAAACTTTAATCCTTGCAGCCACGACCAGAGCCAAACACACTTTGGCCCCCAGCTCTGCATCGGGGCCCCTGTCCAGCCCGACGTGGATCCACGGAGCCCTGGCGTTCATTTGGGTCGTGTCCATGATGTTCCCTCTTCCTCAGATGCTCTTCGCTGCTGTGGTGCCACGAGGACGGGACAAGATCTGCGTCTCTGAAATGCCAGTGTGTGCGTCTGACTTCATGAGTGTGTTCTACAAGATTTACCCCACAGCAACCTTCCTCGTGCCAGTCATCTTCACCACTGCGTACTACACAAAAACCCTCCACGCTGCAGTGAACCACGCACCCAACCCGCAGCACCAGAGCAAGGTTACCCTGGTGTTACTGTGTCTGAGTGGCGCACTGGGGCTCATGCTGCTGCCAGAGTGGGGGACTTTCACTTGGATCAGACTTGGCTACAATAAACCACCTGTGGGTCTCATCATCTTCGCGCAAGTCTTCCTTTACGCATGCAGCTCCCTGTCTCCAGTGATCCTGATGACCATGTACGACGACGTGCGCCAGGGGCTTATCACCATCTGGTTCATTGTGACCTGCAGAGGCTCAAAGCATCTCCCTAACAACAACAACAAGTGTCCCAAAACGGAGGGGAATGGAGCAGAAGTGGGAGCCAACACTGTCCCCAACGCTGTCCCTAACACTGTCCCCAATGCAGTCCCCAACGCAGTCCCCAACGCGCTCTCAGTGGACAAGGAAAAGACCATCCCAGACGTGGAGCACTTTTGGACAGGGCGCAGGAATACGCAAGTGGAGGAGGAGCAGGACCCGGTTCCGTGGGAGAGAGAGGAGAAGATGTTGTGAAAGTGTCTTTTTTTATAGCAGGAGTTGTTCTCAGCTGGTTGTTAGATCACTGACCCGCAGTGCAGACCCTCTTTGACCTGTGTGCTGTCGTGAGCTTCATTAGATTAAATCACTTTGATGTAAAACATGTTTCTATCTACTTTTATTCGTTCTTGCCTGCAGAACTTTCTGCCAGTGAATCCCCTTTATAGTAAAAAATGATGCCACTGTAAATATCCATGACACTGAGCTTATACTGATTGTGTGTTTGATGCATAAATATTAAAACCTTCTCAAATATGGACTGCTCTGGGTTTTTTTCTCTCTGCCAAGTCCATCAAAACATTTCATTAATGATGGTTGAAAAAACAATCCCAGCATCAGACCTCGTCAATCCATTTAATTCAGGAGGTTATGAGCTGATGTGCACTGTGCAAACACAGATCATTTCTCCATATTAAATCACATTTAATCCAGCTGCACGTGGGAGGTCGGATTCAATCATAATATCTCAGTGAGAGCAGCATGTTTTTGTAGGTGCTGTGATAAAAAAAACTGCTGAATGTTGGTGTAGTTTTCTGCAGCATTAGTGCCTGCAGAGTCTCACTAACAAAGTGGATCCAAAATATGCCATAAAGGTGCACTATGTGAAGTTATAGTTTCCCTTTAATAAGAAAAACCTTCATTAAATGTTACTGAAGTGCTGTTTTATGGAAAATAAGTGCAGAAACACAATTTACAGGTAAAAGTAATCACTTAAAATTCTACTTAAAGCTCCTGTGAGGAGTTTTTATTGGTCATGAAAAAGATGGAGATTCACACTGATGCCTCATTATGACCTACAAAAGCAAACAGGGCTGATAGTTTCTATAAATGTATCTTAAATGTCTGTAACCATCACAGCCAGGTAATCAATCAGGAAGTGGTCGATAGCCTTCTGCAGAATCATCCTGTTGGAATTTTCATGACTAATATTTACAATGAGTGATGTGTTTATCTGTTTAAGGTGAGCGGTATGACTTCTTATTTTTTTTTAATCAGAGAACAGTACTTCTGAAAGTACAGGACGAGTTCAGCCGTGGGATAAGATGTACCACTGTGGCCACAGGGGGCGCCAAACTCAACGTGATCTTACAGTTCCTCACAGAAGCTTTAAGGATACAATGAATATTTGAAATATTGACATTGTCTCAGCGATATTATCCATTCTGAGTTTAAGTTTTGGCCAAGAGGTGGAGCCTCACAGCAAACTACTACAAAGTTCCCACTAGTCCGTCAACTTGGCGATGCCCCTAATTATGCAAATGTATATATATTCTTCTATAGTCCAAATAAAATCAAAACAGATGCATGATAAAAAATGAGCCTCAAACCCCAAAAATGTCTTCTGAGTTGGGCTGTAAACATGTTTATTTCTGCTGTAAAAAATTGCATTTTAACATGGGACCTAATGGGGATTTCTTGGCTTTTGAAGACAGCCTCAAGTGGACACTTGAGGAACTGCAGTTTTTGCACTTCTTTGCTGGCTTCTGTTTTCAACATTCAAGGTTGCTGCTTGGTAAAAGCTCAAATGCATTGAAGCACCAAAATAAAAGTGCAGAACTTTATTTATTTTATGAGCAAATTGTTAAAGTATTTCAGGTTGCAGCTGGTACTGGATGTGATGAATTTACTTCAAATTCTCCAGGGTAGCTTGTTCCAATGTAACACAACATCATGAGTAGTTTTTTTGATTACATAGTGTTTTGTTAATCATGCTGAGTAAATACAGTTTTTACTTATTCAAGTTATTTTACTTATTCAATGCCCCTGAAATGTCAAAAAGTAGAAGAAAGTACAAGATAATGTTGAAATATCTCGATATCTGTACATTGCATACTGAAGTAATCTTAGATCACTATGACTAAGAAATATCTTACAATTTTGAAGCTCTGCCATCTTAAATTTCCAGTTGAAATGTTTACACAGCAGCATCTAGTTAAGAGTGGCCACAGGAGGAGATGTGGATTTTTCAGAGTAACTAACTCTGAGATCTGCTCAGAAGTTGTGAGTTCATTCTTATTATCTGTAAATTAAAAACACTTTGAACACATTAAAAATAGACTCCAGGCCTTGTTAGGTATCTAAAAATGTTCCACTGTTCCTGATGTGGTGTATCTAGCATATAATGAATGTTCAGTATCTCCATACCTCCACACATGACCTTTCAGGGGTTGAGGAAATAAACCTGCTTTTAGTCGTCTGTGTGTTTACCAGTAAAGCAGCGGCCGCCCGTGGCTCCGACGCCCCGGCAGATTTGACATTTTAGCCCGCCTGAGTGAAAAGAAAGGTTACAGGTTGAAGAGAGAAAAAAAAACACACAGCCTCTAAAGCTCTTCAGCATGATTGTGCTCCTGCACATTATTAATTCATTGGAAATAGACCAGCACATCTTCCAATGTCTGCCCTCGGGTCACTGGGATTTTTATCTCCACTGTATTTTTAGTTCTGCACCGACGGACGACAGATATAACTCTTCTCTCCATGATCAATCGGAGAGCAAATTAATCCTCCACCTGTCTGCAAAACACATTCATCACGCCTCCAGAAGAGTTCTTTTATTTCATTCCCTCTTGTTTCCTGTTTAATTTTGATACTCACCCATGTCTCCTGTTCTGACTTCCTGCATCCCTTGATTACCTCAATGTGTTGCACCTGTGTCTCGTTGTTCCCTCCCCTCTCCTCCAGTTTGTCTTGTACCTTTGTGTCATGGTTGCAGTCTTGTTTTTCCTTGTGTTAGCTCCAGTGTTAGCTCCTGTTCATCTTGCCTTGTGACCTAAACCGCTCTGACTTCCTGTGCACCGACCTTTGGCTCGATTAAACAGATTCTGAACAATGAATGAGTTTAAGTTTTGGCCAAGAGGTGGAGCCTCCTAAACAGATTCTGAACTTACATTTAGGTCCAATTTCCTTGGTTGAACATCTATCAAAAATAAAGACTTTGTCCTCCTGACAACTCCTGTAAAATCTAGAAACGTTAATGTACTATAAGAGACTTAAAGTACATTAATTTAAACTTTAAATGCATCATTTTCCAGCTTTTAGAGCAGTGCCTGTGATTTAAAATTTGAAAGTCTTTCTCCCATAGATGGAAATCAAAGCGGCACAGTCTTAGAGATATAGAAAAAGTGGTTGAAATAGTGTCTTATGAGGAAAAAATACCCTTTAGGTAAAAAAAAGCATTTCAGGATCAAAAAGCACAAATAAAATCAGACAAAGTGATATAGTTGTTGCGTCAGTATTTGTTTGAATGTGTTGTGTGTCTTTGTGTCAATCTCGCTGTTTGCAGTCATGTTGATATTCAATGCGTTAAACAAAGAAGCAGTGTAAGACCTCAGTGATTGAGATCATAAAAACACGAGGAAACAAAGGTACTGAGAAGAACCAGAGAAGTCGCCCCCTCCTGGTTGTTTGTAAGAATGCACATTAAAGCCTCTACTGCATCAGCTCCATCCTCTTATCTGAGTCAAAGGTGGAGGCATGTCAGACTTGTTTTTCCTTCTACCCTCTGCACACTGAGCCTGACCCACAAGTTCACTTTGAGGTGAGGTTTAGCTTGAGTTCAGATCTTGGTTAAGAGTTCATCTGCTTGTTTTCCTTTCAACAAGGCGGATAACCTTTGACCTACGATGTGAAGAAGCTCCTGGACCGAATGAATGATGAATGAGATGGCTTTAATGAACTAAAGGGAGCTCTTCCTTCTCTGCTGGCGTGTATCACTAACTCCGCCCCTCAGAAATGGGACCTTATGGTCTTCATCCCCCTGGAGCGGTTTCATTTCTTCTACATCAGCATTGAGTCCAGATTGCCAAATGAAGCAAACATTGCAGCTGCTTTGCACATTACATAAGAGGCTTTATTATTGCTTCTTAGACTGTAAATATTCCCCCGTCTTCATCTCTGTTAACACTAACATCTCAGAAAATCAATGCAAACACTCGGGCATCCCTTTTGTGTGATGGTGAGGATGTTTTCCAGCAACGTGGACGTGAAGTCAGCTGAAAGAAAGCACACTCCATCATCGCTCTGTATCTCAACCTCGACCTGGATTCTCCGCTGAGCGCCTTGAGGTTGTGTCTGCCTGAACAGGAAGCGCTTTTATGATCTGGGTCTGGGATCGCCGTGCTTCAACACCACGCAGGTTAAATGGTGGGCTATATGTAGTCACAGGAAATTACAGGTTACAGCAAAGAGTCAAATGCACAGTGTAGAATTTAGCTCCAGGATAAACTTGATGTTCATCACTATATCAGACACTTCCTGTTTTTATCTAAGCTGCAGATGTCTGGCTGTCATCGTTGATGGAACGGTTGAATGACTTTCTTTCTGATATCCAGCAGAGAGAGTCACTAAAGTGTGGTCTCTCCAAGTCGAAGACAAAAACACCTCCCTTCTCAGCTCATATTTATTTCCTAAAGAGTGTTTCATCTCCATTTCCAAGATGGTAAAACATCACCGGGTTCAGAGCAAGCTGCAACCTTCGGGTGCCAGAATTGAAGCCAATGCGAAATCATTAAAAACTGCAGTTCCTCGAGTGTCCACTAGAGGCTGGCTCTGGAAGTACCGCAAACCACATACACACCCATTCAAAAGAGGCGATCTTTACAGCAGAAATAAACATGTTTACAGCCTGGTACAAAAGACAAGTGTAGTCTGGATAGCTCATTTCTCTATCGCACACACTGTACGGGGGTTGAATTTTTTCATAACACTGCAGTTTCAAAGATTTTAAGATTATGAGTTTTACATTATGAGAGGCACAGCTGACTTGATTGAAAGGTGGGAGCACTGTAGCTGTTTGCTAGGAGGCTCAATGCCCGCCTCTTCACCTCACACTACCTTGACAGAAGTTAGGTTGAGTTCAACATTTCCAATATGGCTGCTGCCACTGATTGGCTTCAAAACAGAGCTTCAGGAACAGATGGGTGACATCACGGATACTACGTCTATTATTTATACAGTCTATGGTTCTGAGAGTGGCTTGTACGAAAAGAAAGTGGCTTTATATTCTTAAGATGTGTGACTTTTGTCAAAGGGGTTTTATCACTTTTCCAAATAAATCCTCATTCTCAGACCACATCTTGCACACCAAGCTCAGTTAGACTTTCCTGATCCTCCACTCTTCTCCTGCTCTTCTTTATCACCATGCCTTAATAATATATTTTATTCTTTAACTTTATTATTTTTACTACTTCAGAGTGTGACTGTTACTCCACTACATGTGAATTCTTCCTCCATCCCTGCTGAGTCCTGCGTTTGAAACATTCGTACGTGTGTCAGTTTTTCTCTTACGCGTGTGCTGAGCTGTGGTTTTGTAGCTAAAGGCCTCTGAATAGAGGAGCGTCCTGCTCTTTTATTGAGCTGCACATGGTGTTTTTTCTCCTCACTCAACCGTGATGGATGCCGCCTCGGGCCGTCGCTGTGGCTCTATTTGTTCCCTTCCTTCTCTTGCCCTGTAAGATATGAAAGGTTTGAAGCAGACTGAGTCAAAAAGGACTCACTAATAGTTTTTGTCCTGAGCTACATGAAGAGCTACAGGGTCAGGATTTTACCAAGACAGTTTGGTGTTGTTTTTTCTGCTTTGACATAAGATTTAAATCTATTTGCTGTTTTTGTTTTTTAAACAGCTACATTTGAAGACTTTCTAAATCTCTGACCAACAAAGTAAGAGATGCTAAAACCTCTGATAATGAACTGTGCAGAGTAATCACACGACTGCAGGAAACCTGGAGCATACTAACAACTATTTTTAGCTCAGATTTGGTTTTTTAAACACCTATCATCTTCTAGCTCTCCAGGGAAAATCCTCCTGCAGTGATATGCTTCACATTTTACTGCTGAGTAGACAAGAGCTCCACCTATGTGCAGGAAAAGAGAAAAGGAGGAGGAGCACCCTCATGTTTAGTTTGATGGTTGGAGTTGAATCATGGGAGGAGTAGTGCAGAATAACAACATGAATAAGCTCAAAACATAATCATCTGACGTGATGACAGACTGGTTTTTAGTCTCTTCTGCAGGTCAAGCTTCAGAGCCGCCGTTTCCTACATTTCCCATAATGCACTCTGATGTCATCCTTTTGTTTTATGCTACCTTTAATGCGTCTTTTAACTCCACAACCACAGTTTGGGATACGCTACTGCTAAAAGTATGCTGCCTTCAGGCTTTAGATGATTTCTGTTTGGAGTATTTTCTCAAGATGTGACACCTCAGGTCTAAAATGTTGAGTTAAAATAATCTGTAGTTTTGATGTGAGGCTGACAGCGTTGAGGCTGATTGAGTCAGACAGAACAACAAACTCCAGGCAGACAGATTTTTTTGACAGGAAAAAAAACAGTGCTGCTTGTTGAGCAAACATTGTCAGTCATGTGTGAAATATGATGATGTATTTCTTGCTGTCAAGTGCATCATGAAAATACAGAGGGAACGTTGCATCTTTTCTTAAAACTCAAGTGGGAAACATTTAATTTGCCTGCATCATGTTAGAGCAACAGTAAAGTTATTTTAATGGTTTCACAGGCTGAGAAAACTCATCCTCATGTAGGTGAAATATCCCTTTAATATCACAGACTGTAGGAAAGTAGAGATGCACAAAAAGCTACAGTTAATTTAAGAGATTTGATTCAACGAGCATAAAAAAGAAGGTTAAATCACAAATACAACTCAGCTTGGGAGAACTAATTTTCAGTCTGGCTTCCACAAAGCATTAAACATGTGTAATGCAATAATACATTAAGTGTTTCCAGACACAATGAAGAGCACATAATCCTCAAATATCTTTACAATCAAATAAATGTAATCCCTGTTTAACAGAAAAGCCATATAATGAGCAAACACGCCTTCTGATGCCATTATCCTTACCCATAATCCTCCAGTAATTCAGATCACTGGGACACTGTCCATGTTATTAACTTACATTAACATTACCACACAGTCACATATTATAGACTCCGGCTGACTCAGAGAGTGAGCAGGTGGCGCCACCTTCTGTTGAAGAATAAGATGGTCAAATTGTGCTCAGTCATTTCCTGCTTTGGTGCAATAAAATAGTTTATACACACCAAATATGATCATGTAACTTTAATGTTTTATTGGCTATAGCAGAGTTGGGCTTATTGTTGCCTCACACTTTAACTGCCTATGAATATGAATCTTATGGGACTATGATAAGGAGGTGTTTGGTGCCACTTTGAGACCATAAAACCAACAAAATGAGGACATTACAGAAACAATATAAAACTGATTATATGAAAGCAATGATTCAGAGGTCAGGAGCCAGGTTGTTACCATAAACACTGTGCAATATAATGCATTAAAAGAACTCTTAGCAAAGCAGGACACTGAGCTGGGCCTTTAGGTTCACTGTGTGGCCTTTATTTAATCTAAATAAAAGCACATTTGATTGGTAGTTGGATTTGACATGGTTGGTCATGTATGGCATCAGGTTAAAGTATCCAACACAGTCTTGACAGTTTGGTTTTTTTGACTGCATAAACAGTCAGCCTCACACTTTTTCCAAACAACACACACAGTGATTTACAAAACACTAAACACACTTGTATACATTAGACACAGAAGTATATCACTTTCTTGCAATTCCAAAGCACTGCCTGTCAAATCACCACACCTATGAGCCAAGTGGTTAAACACAGCCATCAGGTGCACAAACACATGATTGCTTAATTGTAGACACACCAGTTTAAGCAATAAAACAATGCAGCAGGTGAGTTAACCTGTCTGCAACTGGATCCAGTATTTGATGTTTGTCTGATATTTTCTGAGCTTACAGTGTTATGCATGACAACTGGGACCTGTTTTGTTGTGATTCTCCATGTTGACATGTTGACTGATTTGAGTCTATAGAGAGAAATAAATGATATTTTCATCAGTCTGCAGCGTTGGTCTTGTGTAGTGTTTGGTGAATTGTATACTTGCACTTTCTCTGTGTACTTCACTTACAGAACTCTTATCACTGAGAAGTAGAATTTCTTTAATTGTTTTAGGTTAGCAAAAGCAGTGTGTATAAATGTCACTTTAACATCTTTATTTTGTCAGTTTCCCTTGTGTTTACTTAAAGCTGCTGTGAGGAACTTTTTATTTATATCAATTTTGGCGCCCCCTTTTGGACAAAGTGATACCTCTTATCTTTTGTTCTCTACATGCAAAAGTAGTGTTTTCAACAAAAACCTCATCCTGTTGTCTTTTAACAGCCAGATGTATCACTCATGTGATTATTTGCCATGAAAACAGCCGAAAAAGGGAGTTTCTAAAGCCAAATGTCAATCAAGTGATCTGACACCTACCCCCTCTGAGTGGTTTAAGGCATTAAAAATGACAACAGAGAAGGTATCAGTGTTGTTGTTTATGGTTTTGTTTGCTTTTGAAGGTCATAAAGAGGCATCAGTGTTGGTTTCAGTCTGTTTCTCAGCTGGTGAAAAACTCCTCATAGTGCCTTTAATCCATATTTCTTAATATGCTTATCTTTAGTCATACAACCAAAATAAATCATATTAAAATGGGAGTTTGCACAAAATAAAGCAGTAATCCCACTCAAAGTCAGTTTATCCATCTATTGGCTTTCAATGGCTTCCTTGGGCCTCACCTGAGAGGTGAATTACCCTTATTAACAGGCAGTGTAACAGACTTGGAGAGATTTTAATGGCAGAAATTGAGTATTACTTTCCTATAAGTGGTTCCCTCAGTGTATAATCACATGAAATTAAGAGTTATTGTGTGTTTGGTACCTTTTACTGAGCTCTTCATCATGAGAGGTAGGTGTTTTTTTCCATTGAGTCCTCCGCCATGTTTTTAAATAACCTTTAAAAAGAAGAGGGGACAAATTATCGCGAGATTTATGAACAAAGCAATTATGAATAATTTTTAAATATTTAATTTTAATATTCATATTTTAAGAGTAATTACATTTTTGCTCAAATATTGTTTTTATTTTATTTTAATCTGACAACGTTTGAAAAGCAGATATTATTTATTTAGCTGCATTCTACAACCTCACCACTAGATGGCACTACACTCTACAGACTGCAGATAGATAGATAGATAGATAGATAGATAGATAGATAGATAGATAGATAGATAGATAGATAGATAGATAGATAGATGTTTACATTTAATCCAGTATTATTATATTGATATATAAATATAGAATAATATAAAACAAATGTATATATTTGACATTTTGTTTTATATTACTCTTCTAATTTCATCTACACCTGACAAGGACAAATAAATGCTATTCTATTCTATTCCATTCTATTAGGTAAATATTAAAGGTAGTTGAGTTGTTGTGTCAGGCTCAAGGGTCCCAGCAGGAATTTTGTGCCCCACAAAAAAATAAGAGAATAATTTTGTGATGAAAAAAATATATAATATATATATTTAATATTTAAGAGCCCTTGTAATGTAAGTTATGTCCTCCTAACTCTTCTCCCCCATTCTTCTCAATCTTGCCATTTATTTCAGCACATACTGGTGTATTAAACTGAAAACATGTGATGTGGTATCAATTTAAAAACATGTAAGTGATTAAAGTGACCTCAACCATCACAAACTATAAAATCAAAGAGCTTTTTGTGTAGCTGTAGTTGCAAATAGTCAATATCCTTGATAATAATCTATGAGTGTCTGCTTCAGTGCTCCTGGATTATCTGATGGGGGATTCCAGCTTCATTTTTAGCAGAAAACAACATTATAACAGTCATATGTGGGTCAAATATAGTCCATTTTCTTTGCATGAGTAATACAGTTTGACCCCCCACCACCTCTCCTCCTCTCTCTCTCCCTCCCTCCTTCTCTCCCTCCTTCTCTCCCTCTCTCTCCATACCCATGTGAACGGATTAGGATCAGGGATTAGGGACAGATGTCAACCAGAAATCGCACAGCACTGGAAATGTCACGTTTGGGGTCAAGATTAAGCACGCCCACCCTCTTTACTGCTTTCACGCTCTCTGATTGGTCTGTTCTCTGAGTGACGGCGCCCTCGACCAATAGGAATAGAGGACGGGGACCCTGGGGTAACAGCTGCGCAGATGTGTTCTGAGAGTCGACGGCGCAGCTTTCAGTGACAGAGGAGTTGAGCGATTGAAAGGGAGTCACGACCTGCTGGGGCACAAAAACACGAAAGGTAAGAACTAAAGAAGCTCCTTTAGGATCAATGCATCAAAAGATATAATCAGAGATGTGTTTTAATGAGTGTTTCAGTCTGTGGCAGCCTGCTGGACCAGGATACAGCCATGACATTAGTTAGGTTGTGTCGTATTTTCATATTAAAGTAGCTTGTATGTATGTTTAACTCAGTTTAATCATCATTTACTGACACTTTCTGCTGTTTTTATGATATAATATGATGAACCACTGGCACCAGTTTCTATTATCCTTCAATGCAGCCTTCCTTAAGTGCTTCCTGCATTGCAAACCGGTTCTTTAACCCCAAAAACAGGCCTAAAAGTCCTTTAAACAATGTATTCAGTTATTCCCTCACATATATTCTTCCTTTACTTCATTGATGTGTGTGTGCAATCCCTTTTAAGTCTTTCTGAATCTGTAATTTCCTCAAATAATGTCCCTGAGAAGTCATTTCCTCATGCCACACAACATGCAACGCCTTTACTTTCACTTACATCCCTCTTTGGCAATCCTGTTTTTTTTTTGTTGTTTTTTTCCAATCAGCTTTTATGATCTTGATATGATTGAAATTTGATCCACAGTCTTGGAAAGTCAAGGAGACTTGCAAGAAAGGGACTGCCACGGCCTGCCAGTTTAGAGGTCATTCATTTGGCTCGTGTGAAGCTGCTTTTTTCCCCTCCCACACCACTTTCCCCCCCTGTCTTGTTAATCTGCAATCTCTCCACACTTTACACTCAAATACATACTTTCAATGTTACACAGAGATACACACTTTTTACATACTTAGTAACACTAAAAGTATTACTACTCTATGACCGATACTAAAGCAATGGCTGTCATTTAAACCAAACATGCATGATTCCTCAATTATCATTACTTCTGTCTCTTTTGGTAGGGAGTGTGTTAATGCAAACCAAACTAAACTTTTACTTGCACTATTTCTACTACTTCTACTTCTACTTCAGCCTCTGCTGCTGCATGTTGTGTACTAAATGTCAATAATCAATGTAAAATCGAAGAATGAATCAGGCTGTAATGTAAAGACATGCAATGCCATTGACTTTCTACGGATGACAACAAACAGTATGATACAAAATGTTTATTCTAATGAATAAAAAAGTATTTATTTCATCTTATGACTTAAAGACAGGAAGATACAAGATCAGATTGGGTTCATTTTCTACATTAAAGCTCCTGTGAGGAGTTTTTAGCTAGTTTATAATAAGTAAGATTAATATTGATGACCTGCAAAAGCAATGACATGGTTTATCTTTTCTAAAACTGCTCACTCAACTTGTTGCAAGATGAAGTGATTACCTGCACGCTACTGAAACCCCCATATTTTTTTATATTCCATGATAAAGATTCCTGATAATGATATGTAAGACTGTTAAAAATAAGTAGAATTTGTATTTTTTATTGCATCACTTATAAAGAAAACTACTGACATGTGCAGGACAGAATCAGCAGAGAGACCTGAGGTATTGTTTTGTCCACAGGGGGGCGCCAAAATCAACACATACTGAAAGTTTCTCACTGGAGCTTTAAGTAAAAATGAATCATAGGATACAATAGCGTACAAAACCTGGAATAAGAAGCACAGCAAAAGGGTTTAACAGCATGAGAGAACATTAAGCTTCTGCTTTTAATTAAAGAATTGAATATAATGTTAATAATCAACATAAAGATATCATAATTTGATGCATAGTCTAAGTATAGGTTATGCAATAGCTGCAGAAAAGGGACATTTTTATCCCTAATCTGCAACCAGAAGTCCTGCAGACATGAGATTGAATTAAATTATGTGTATTTTTTGCTTTTTGATGTAAAAATGTTTTATTCTTTCTTCAATCTTGGATGCAAAGATGAATTTGGAAGCATTGTAAGAGCTTTAGAGGCATGAGTGGCACACTTCGCTCCAAAAATTGCCCCAAAAGTTAGTCTGAAATGTTATGGAAAGGCATGCATCACTTGAAAATCAAACTCTAGTACAACAATATGAATATTTGTTATAACAATCAAAACACTCAAACATAATTAGATAAATATATTATAAGTTGCATTGAAGGAATTTGCTCTAGGCTCTCCATATAAAGGCATGGGGTTGTCTTTATTCATGCACAAGGTAGAGATACTCAGAAGTAGTATGATAATGTAAGATAAGAGATAATTAAATATGTGTTATTACTTAAAGTTATCACACAGCCAAAATAAGAGCCTTGGTATCTCCATAGTTGAGGCCTGAACACACAGTAGAAGTGTCCACCTGTCCTGCAGCGACGTCTGTGTCACGTCAACCCTGTGTGCTAATGATCCAGTGAGGAAGACTTTGATCTTTGACATTTATTCCATTTCCAGACGCTGCTTCCGTCCCACGTTTACACTACACTGTATTACCCTGCTCCACTTGACGTGGCCCGTGATGACAGATTGTCCTGCAGAAACTTTCCCCCTGACTTAACCTCACAACAGATTACTGCACCGGACTGTTTAGGTGCAAACAAAGTGAAGGATTTAAGGTGTATCCAACACATAGAGGAGGGCTTTCTCTCTGACCCTGAAAGGCCGCAGGAGTGAGCGGTGTGTCGAGTGTGAGAGTGTTTACGCTGCATATTTAAAGTTCAGATATTAAACCGGAGTCTGAGGGTGATTAATCAGTAACTAGCTAGTCCAAGCTGGTTTGGTTTCCTCTTACTTCAGACAGCTGCAACCTTGGAATAAAATATGAGCTGTGTCCTTCGCTTGGAAAAAAAAGGACTGAGGCTGTGTTGAGTCACATGGCTCTTATCCATGTAGTGAAGGCTTGTCAGGCTAATTCTATTAAAATGTGTTGGTGCTGCTACTACTAGCTGTGTTCTCTTTCATGCACATCACTCCTAGAGTAGTTTTAGTGTTGACTTTTAGGTTATTTAAAACATTGTGTTGCTGCAATCCAAGTAACCTGGTTAGATAAAAGGTTAAATCATTAAAACTAGGGGAATTCTGATTATTAAAACTGAAACGAAAGAGAAATAATTTTCCTTTTCCTCCTCGGCTGCAGCAGACATGCTGACCTTCACTTTCACTTTCAGTTTCATTGAGTAAAAATCCCCTCAGTGTGTCTTTGATCACTGCAACATTAACTCCTTTAGGGACTTCCACGTCTCTCTAAAAGGGGCAATCCAAAAAAGCAAAAGTGTAAGAGTTTTGAAACTAAACAAGATCTCCTTTGCAGATTCGAAACCTCTCTTTTTCCTTCTCCTCTTTAAGTATTCACTCTTTTCATGTCCTTGTCTCCTTCGTCCTCTCACAGATGTCGTATGCCAGGGACAAACTGTACAGTGGATACCTGCGGCGGAACATGCCCACCATCGTGTCCACGGTGAAAGTGAGGGAGATAATACCTCATCTGTCTTGCCTGACGGATCACGACAGGGTAGGTTTCATTTGGTTTAAAGACCTTAAGATAGGGTTTGGGATTATTTGAATGATATTGGAATAATCTGTGTATTGGTAGGCTGTAGGGCTGCAAATTTGATCTTTGTTAAAAATAGCAGCTGACTCCTATTTGGATATTGTGCATGACCATCATGAGAGTAGATTGCACATTTAAACACAAATTTAAACTACTGCTGGTGCAAAGCTTCAGTGTCTCATGCACATAAGAAGTATATTCATTTTTAAACCAAGGCTGAGAAGAAACTGGTTCAAACTGGCATTTTTTTTGCACCAGTAATAAACTTTACCAAAATGTGACACCATCATTTTGTGCTTAAGATATTGATGTAGAAAACAAAACATCCATCTTTTTACTTCGGGCTCTCTCAGCACAAAGCTCTACTTAAATGGGATTCAAGGCCAACATCAATATCAGCCATTGAGGCTCAAAAACTCTCAAATGTAGTATCTCTTTGTCTGGAACGTCAACATTTCAACATTCATCTCCATCCTCTATGAAGCTGACTCTCCTCTATTGACACAAGATGTTTCCCCGTTTGAATTCAGGAAAACATTGAGGCGAAAAAAGACATGTATGGGAACTACGACGGCATGATGCTTCTGCTGGACTGTCTGAAGAGAAGAGAGAGCTGGCCGGAGCAGTTCATCCAAGCACTGGAGGCGTGTGAGCATCCGACTATCGCAGCTGAGATCAGAGCAGAGTACGACACTCTGAGGGGAGCCAACAGTGAGTCAGCAAGTTAGTTACTCATCACTGCGTACTATGTTCCTCTATTTATAGATCCGTTTACACACATAGGGCCCTATAGACAAATATATATACTGTTTTATTTTTCAAGATTTATTTTTATTAGCAAAAAATGTATATATATATATTATTAAATTAATATTCAAGCATGTTTGTATGTGTTTTAAAAAATAGTTAAAAATAAAAATTAAACTTAAATAATAATAATAAAAAAATAACAATCATAATAGTGATAGAAAAATTTAAAACAATTAAATATTGATATTTCATAAACTTTAATAATACAACTTTATATATATATATAGTTTTATTATTCAAGATTTGTTTTTATTACCAAAACAAACAAAATGTTTTAAAAAAAATAGTTAAAATTAAATAATAATTTAAAAAAAATAATCATAAAAGTGATAATAGATAAAATGAAAATATGAATATTTCAGAATCTTTAATAATACAACTTTATATATATTTTAGTTTTATGATTCAAGATATGTTTTTATGAGCAAAATCAGAAAATTACATACTAATAAATTAATATTCAAACATTTTATTATGTCTTTTAAAAATAAGTAAAAATTAAAAATAAAACAGTAACAATCATAATAGGGATAATAAATAAAATTAAAATATAAATATTTCAGAAACTTTATATAGATATAGTTTTTTTTATTATTTTTTATTATTCAAGATTTGTTTTTATGAGCAAAATAATAAAATACATACTAATAAATTAATATTGAAACATATTTAGACGTGTTTAAAAAATAGTTAAAAATAAGAATTAAAATTGAATAATAAAAAATAACAATAACAATCTTAATAGTGTTAATAAAATTGAATTAAATTAAAATCTGAATATTTCAGAAACTTTCTGAAAACTTCAAAAATGTTCAAAACTTCTGAAAAGTTTGGAATTTTTAGAAAACATTTCAGAGAGTTTCCAAAAGAAGCCATGAGCAGATCTTTCTCCATTATTTGCTCATGCACACATTTTACTTTCATGATCATTGCAGCACAGCCTGCAGGACTCATGATGTTACATTAGAAGATTTTAGAAGATAATATTTTCATTTAGCTTTTTATCTTTGGTCTGTTTATGATGCTGCATGGACCGTTTACAGGGAAGCAGTTCCTACAGAGCTTAGTGAGCTTAATGTTGAAGCACAGCAGTGTGTCCTTGATGCTTAACCCTCAGTGAAACTCACAGCTCTGAGCAGAGATGCTGTGAGAGGGATCTGTGGGAGGATGGGGATGGTCTTATCATGGGAGTGAAACTCCAAATTCCAAAACAAGACTACAATTTTGCTGGACTTTATTTTTTACAGAATGAGTCACATTCAAGCACTGATTTATCTTGCTTTTTAAAATGTAACCGGGGAACTAAAAACAACAACATCCTAAAGCTCCCAGCTCTTTGAGTTGAAGTCATTCTGTGATGATTTCCAGGCTGAGGGTCCAGGAGAACCTTTTCCCAATTTCTGTTCAAGCTTTTGGGACGGAGAGAAAAACCTTAATGGGCTTTAAACTCTAAATAGATTAACTGATGATGGGCTGAATGTGAAAAGAATTCCTGTACAGTTCAGAGTTAGCTTTCAGAACAGATTTAAATGACATCATTGTCTGCTTTGCCCCAGATTCCAACCCCAGCTCCCCTCCAACCACCGTGGTCCGGGCACACGTCCATCCAGCACCATCTGCCAGTCATCCCCCCTTGCCAGAGAGTAGTGGGAACAGCCAGGCTGCTGTTGCTCCGCCAGCTGAGGCATCGGCTCCTCCCGAGCCAGTAGCACAGCCCTCACCCCCTGTGGAGCTCCCTGTGCAGCCACAGGCCCCCCAGAGCCCAGCAGCACAAGTTCGTGTGGAAGTTCCCCCCCCTGAGCCTGTCGCTGAGCCTGTCACTGAGCCTGTCGCTGAGCCTGTCGCTGAGCCTGTCGCTGAGCCTGTCGCTGAGCCCGTCGCTGAGCCTGTCGCTGAGCCTCCAAAGGCAGCTCAGATTGAAGTGGCACCTCCTCCCTCTACACCTCCTCCTTCTCCCGCGACCCCTCACACCCGGGAGGCTGCGAGCCCTCCACCTCAGAGGCAGATTATCTCTCAGCAGGAGCCGGAGGAAAACTCTGAATCAGACATCCAGGATATCTGCGGCGTTATCGCTGTGCTTCCTGATAGTGTGAGCGCAGGAAACGGAGAGGTATCGACCGACTCGGCGGAGACTCCTCAACCTCCCTGTCCTGTGGAGCAGAGTGAAAGTGATACTTCATCCTGTCAAGATACTCCAACAACCGTCACAGAGGTTAGGCCACCACGGAGTCCCTCTCCAACTGAGGACGACTCAGATCTGACAGATGATGCTCTTGTCAGTGTGTCGACTCCTGAGAAGGCTCCGGTCCAGGACACCACCCCTCCTGCTGCAGCCATGGAGCCTGAGGAGACTTCTGAACCTCCTACTATACAGGTGAATGTCTAGATATGTTCATTTAACATGTAGTCATGCAGAAACAAACTAAAGATCCCACAATTGTACCTATTTCCTGCCTAATCAGAAGATATGAAGTTTATCATAGAGGGAGTGATTCCACAAACTTTGAGGCAGTATCTGTGTTTTTACTGGATTGCATTGCTCAGGTTTCATCATGTCAGGGTTTATTCACATACACAAGATGCAAACAGGATGTTAAAACACTAGAAATGAACTTTCTCCATTCATGTCACCTGCAGGTCGTTGAAAGCAGCCCAGAGGCAAAACCTGCAGCTACGCATAACCCACTTCCTGCTGCTGTTGCTGTGGTTGATGACAAAGCTGCTGCTGCTGCTGCTGCTGCTGCTGCTGCTGGGACAGACACTCCTCTCTGTGACGACAGCAGTGTGTGTCTGAGCAAACCCGGCGCACTCATCAGTGTCCAGCCACAAAATGATGAAAGCCCTACGATGCCTGCGCCCATCCCTTCTGTGGCGCCGTACTCAGGCGATAGCGGCCGCCTGCAGATGAGCGCAGCTGCACCAGTCACTGTAACCCCCCCTCACACTCCTGCATGCTCTGCCGCCGTCAGCTCCAGCACGGGGAATTCAGTCTCTGCTCTCCCGTGCCAGGAGAACGGCATCGACAACTACAATGATCCGCAGGAAAACCACTACGAGTCTCCTACTCAGAGCTTGGGAATGCAGGAGGTGCTCGAGCATGTGGTGCACGTGTCCGGAGAGCCGTCTATCCTCGACCTAGCTACCCAAGACCCGACACCACAGGCTCAAATTGTCAACGGTGAAGCATCCAAAGAGATGAAATCTGCCTCGCCAGTGTCCGCCGACCCGACTGATACTGTCTCCCCTTCGAAAGAGAACTGTCACCCCTCTGAGCCTGCTGCACCAGAAGAGATTTCCACGCAGCTGCAGACACTGAAGGACTCAGAGGAGAAGAAGGCCGCTCGCATGCTGCCGGCTAACACAAAGTACATTGTGGCTGCAGGAGTGGGCGCCTTTGCACTCCTGATGGCGTGGAAGTTTAAGAATTAAAGGGATTGAATGGCTTTTTAAAGGAAGAGAAGATTAGGCTTTAAGGGCTTTGGAAAGAGGATCTTAAGGGGTTCTGTGCCTTATTGTAGTCACAGGCTGGGATAGCGTTGGGCAGCTGTTTAATAATTACCTAAAGTAATAATAATAGCTGACTGGACGGACCTTTGATCGTGTCATTAATTACTCATCTGTTGTTAAGTTGGACCGGGTGGTATCATTGTAACTGTCGATTTAAGTTGCCCATATGGAAAAGAAACCAAATCTATCCTTTTTATCGTAGGTGAGGAACTTCTCGAGCTGAGTGGGGATCTCAGGTTATTTATTTATGCACTTGCAGCAATAAAGTGGTTTTGCAAAAGAAGAGCAGAGCTGTGTGTTAATGATAGAAATGTTTGCACTTGTCTGATAAGCACTTTCAAGATAAGACCGTCGGCTTCCTTCCAGTGGGGATTAGTCCACCGAGGACCTGATTTCTTTAACTGGATGTGGACTGTGGAGTATCCTCTTGATAGTGGGAAATCTGGCTTTTAAGGATGCAAGTGCACCGTCTGTATTTATTTGTACATATATATAGAAACATGTATGTATCTTAAATAGTATTTTAATAAGGGTTGATGTGTCAAAAAAAAAAAACATTCCAAAGCATTTATGGAGTTTCAGAAATCGTGCACTCAAAGAATCAATGAGCAAAACTCTGCACGGCTCAGTGCGCTGCATTGATTTACATTCTGCTGACTGGATCAGGGTCATAGTGGGGATGCACCAATCACACGCTGTCAGAGCTGAGGGGATCAGACTAAAACAAGTGTCCTGTGGAAGATGGACGGATCATTCTCTTGTATCTAACACAACATGAGGCCGAGCAAAAACATGACTGTCTGAATCATGATGGGCTTGAGTGTTACAGATGTTGACATCCCTCTCCCCAGACTTGTTCCCCCTGCTCCTCCTGGGGGATTCAGGGTTGCTGTCTGCAGGACAGATGAGCTAGATAATCCCTCCAGTGAGCTCTGGGCTTCCCCTTGGAGCTTGATATGCCTAGAAATCTTCCAAAGGAAGGCATTCTTAGAAGATGCCCCACCCACCTTGACTTACTCCTTCAATGCAAAGGAGGAGCTACCTTCCCCTGGATGTCTGAGCTCGTCACCTTGTCTCAAAGGCCGAGCCCAAAGCTGCCTAAAGCTCATGCCCATAGTTGACTTGTAAACTTAAACCTTTGCCTCCAGGTTCAGTTCTCCCTCCAACGGTCTTGTGTGTATCTCTACAGATTCCCATATGTTTAATACTTTTAAAACAGCTGTACAAATGTGATATCCCTGTTGTGTGACCTGGCTCAGAACGCTGAATCCATATCTTAAAGAACAAGCTTGACAAACATGAGCTGCTGCTGATATCCTGTGCAGGAAAGATGGAGGACTTCCCCCCTTGACATCTTCTATTTTCATAGGAACTTGCCTTTCACACTTCCCTTAAAGCAGGAAATGATCTGCGTCTGACATGCTCCCACGATGCATGACGTATCACGCACATGTTGATGAATACCTTGAATTTCTTACAGTTGACCAAGAAGTCAGTGTCTGATTGGTGCATCCCTACTTCATGATCCAGACTAGTTGCTCTCAAACCCTTTAAACCCGCCCCATGAAAGGGACTGTCCTCCTCTGTTTATATCTCATGTGGTAAATGTGAGCTGTCCAATCATTAGTTGCACATTTAACTGAGCTGTTGTGCTTCTTTCTTATTCCATCTGTCTTCATGTCTGAAAAGTAATTCCAATAATATAATCAGTGTAAGCATTGCCCAGAATTGTATGCAATGAGATAGGAAATAGAAAAATGGCACTTTTGCTGCACTTGGCAGGTCCTTGAAAGAACCCATTTTGGAAACCACTGATCCAGACAAGCAGCTGTGCTTTCTGGCTGTCGTCCTGTGTACATGTTTGAGATTAAATTTTATATTTCCATGTTTTTTTTTCTCTTTTAAATAGAAACAAGTGTGACTGTTTTATTTTCTGAGATGAGATAAAAGTGTAAATAGGAATGTGTTTGACAGACAGTGGGTTAATTAAGATTCCTTTTTGCACATTTAAAAAACGTATTTGGTCTACATAAATGTGGTGTAGATCAAAATGCTTAGTTCACGTGTAAAATGTAATCTCATTTTAAATCTTAGCTCAAGTTTATGCACTTGTCTAACGCTATGCACTGGACAATCACATCAATAAACCTGAAACTACAAACTGAGAAGTGAATGTGCATGTTGAATTTCTTTGATTGAGAAAAAAAGCTTATGTATACTTGACAAAATCCCTTAATTTTTCAGAGCAATGCTGGCATACACACTAGACATGAATGCAGTTTATCATTGCTATTTTGTAAAAAGTACAAATATGAGCCTAATTTAATAAACAGAAAACAATTAAAGGAAAACTATGAAAACATTTTTTAAAATATGCTCATATTTAAAAAACTATCCACAATTAAAACATTTCCTTTACATTTATAACCTTTAAGGTTAATGTACATTTTCAATTGAAAAATTGTTATTTCTTTTAATTTGACTGATTCAGAAGGCTTGGCCTTATAGATATTAAATCTGTCAGCTTCTCTGACATTTACAGTTTAATATTTTTTCATGCACTTTTAATAATTTGTATTTGTGCTCACTTTACAAAATCCTTTAATTTTTTTTAGAAATGTTGGCATACACACTCATGAATGCATTTTTTAACTATTTGTCAGATTTTCTGTCATTTACTCAACTCAACTCAACTCAACTCAACTTTATTTATATAGCACCTTTGATACATAAAAACATGCAGCCCAAAGTGCTTCACAGAATAACAGAGAGATAGAAAACAACAGCAATGGTAAAATAATAAAAGGCATGATTATAAACAAAATACTTAAAAAATAAAATAAAATTAATAAAATAAGTTATAGTGGAAAGAAAAGTTAAAAATAAGGTAGAGTTATGAATACAAGAAATAAATAGATAAATACAGAATTAAATAAGGTAAATAAATATTAAAGCAATGATTAAAATAATAATAAAATAATAATAAATGTACAGTTTCATATTTTTTCATGCACTTTTAATAATTTGTTTTGGTGTTTATTTGTTTTTTCCCATAAATCATTGCAAACATACATTTAATATTTTAAAGAAAACTGCGACATCAGCCTCCTTTTTAAACTGTTTTCTGCTTCTCTCTTCTGATTGGCTCTCAGCTCCTTCCATCAAACCTAGGCCCCGCCCCCTCCGTGTCTTGACAGCGAACATAAAAAGACATGAACACCGTCCGTTATAACGACACAGCTACTTAGCTAGCTAATTAGCTCAGAGATCCTGGACTCCATTGTCCCCAACAATCATTGACATTCAATGATTTAATTTATCACCATCTGCAGCATATATGTAGTGAAACTGTCCTTCCAATGGCGTTCAATGGCCACCAACGCGACGACGATGATGGAGGTATCGACGAAGACGAAACGCCCACGAAGCAGCTCCGGTCCGAGAAGGAGCCTCACGAGCCCGGGAATGAGGCGTCATCGTCCGGGGGGAGAGCGACCTCCGAGCGGCGGAGCTCCAACGCGACACCGAGGCTTCGCAGGGACTCGGTGAAGAAAACAAGGCCGCGTAGGTGTAACCGTTACTGGCGTGGGCTCGGTGTATTTACTGGAGAGGTTCTGAAGCATGATGTAGAAAAAAATCAAAGGCGTTCCCCACAAAGACAGGCAGTCAATAATCAGATTTTAAATAAAATGCATGAAATTTACAGAATATATTTCTTTAATTGAATTTTAAATTAAATATCTGACTTGCATTTGTGTCTAAATGAGGTTGGAATTGCTATAACAATGTAATATGTGTGAGCTGTAGTGGTTGCAGTAAATAGACAGGGTCTATTTTGCAACAAAATGGCGTTCCGGGTACACACTGTACTGTAATCACTGTGCATGAAGCTGCCTGTCATTATGTCGGCCAACAATGAGACATCAGGTCTACACACATGCACTGTCAATAAGCATGATCATATGGATTAAATAAATAACATTAAACACCTTAAGTGATTGTGACATTTCTTGTGCATGCATTATCTTGTATTTTGCAGCATTTCCCTGGTTTGGGATGGACATTGGAGGCACTCTCGTGAAGCTGGTGTACTTTGAGCCCAAAGACATCACAGCAGAGGAGGAGCAGGAAGAGGTGGAGAACCTGAAGAGCATCCGGCGCTACCTGACCTCCAACATCGCCTATGGGAAGACGGGGATCAGAGACGTGCACCTGGAGCTGCCGGACCTGACGCTGTGCGGCAGGACGGGTAACCTGCACTTCATTCGCTTCCCCACGCATGACCTGCCGGCCTTCCTGCAGATGGGCCGCAACAAGCACTTCTCCAGCCTCCACACCACCCTCTGCGCCACGGGAGGGGGGGCGTACAAGTTTGAGTCTGATTTCCGTACGGTAGGTCTGGAGTTGTGCTGTTTGTGTTTGCTTTTTACAGGCTGAGGATGGAGACAACTCTGAAGTCACAACAGATGTATAGCAGAACAAAAGAAACAACATTCCCCTCGTTTTCTTCAAGCAGAATCTTCATGTAATGTCCAAAAATAAAGAAATATTCTCTCCCTGAAACATTTTTCACATTGCATTCAACAGAGCCTTACTGATAACATAATAATAAGAGAGATCATCATTGTTGCACTCTCTTCCTCTTTGCATTTCTCTATTTTTATCACATTATGGGCTGCAGGATTGCACCTGTTATTAAAGGTCGTAGTTCACTTTAATCTCCACATCTTTATTATTTCAGTGCGTCGTGTTTTCGTCACATCATAATGAAAGTTCCTGTTTCCTCACCCCCTTGTCCCCTCCCTCCTGCCCCAGCTTCCTGCTTGTGTGTTCTCCTCACCACATCCCGTCAGTGATGTTATCCATGTTCTCTTCTTTCCTCTCGCTCATAAAAACAAAACAAAGATGGCGGACCTGCAGCTCCACAAGCTGGACGAGCTGGACTGTTTGATTCGGGGCGTGTTGTACATCGACTCGGTGATGTCCAGAGGACCTTCAGAGTGCTACTACTTTGAGAATCCCACTGATCCGGATCGCTGCGTTCAGAAGCCCTACACCCTGGAGAACCCTTACCCTCTGCTGCTGGTCAACATCGGGTCTGGGGTCAGCATCCTGGCGGTCTACTCTGAGAACAACTACAAACGAGTTACAGGGACCAGGTAATGAACAGGGACAGGGACTGACTGTGGACTGTCCGTGCCGACAGAATATTTAATGATCCATCTACTGAAAGATTAAAAGTTAAAAGACACGGATACTTAAGATACTTCTACTCCTCATTTATTATGCAGCAGGTCAATACATTAATGATTAATCCCAGGATTGTCCATCAGATCAGTGTTTATTCATTTCAGTAGAGCTGCAGCAACAACTCATCAACTCACTCTGCAACAATTATAGTCATTGTGTGAATGTGAAGGCATCTTTAAGTTATATACACTCGGCATTTGATAGTTCAATCAAAATCAGAATCAGATTAATTCAAGCTCATTAAACCTGAGAACTGTCTGGGTTTCCTCGTGTTAGATTTTATTTAAATGACTCTCTGCAGGTTGTAGATTGTTGGCCGGTCTTAACAAACACATTTGATCCCCTCACAGTAGACTAACTCCACCCTAAAGAAGGTATATTGTGTGTTCCAGTGATCTCAGCTGGGCACAGATGCAGGATGAAAACACTAACATACATGAAGAAAGGAGATTTTCTGCACACTGAAAGAAAGATTGCACATTTACCCTTCTTTTTCTTCACATAGACCCTTACCTGTTTTCATTTAACCCAGACAAACTGATTAAAATGCCCAGACCTAAGAAGATAACATGCCTGTGAGGGATACATGCTTCATCTGAAGATCAGAGTCCTAGTAGAAAAATGCTCTCTTTTCCCACATCAACTCATCCCTAACCTTTTTTCTATAACCGAGTTAACATGAACTAGTTTAACAAATCAAACTGGACCCAGTTCTTGCAGAGTTTGGGGTTGAATCAGCTGCTCTGGAGCTCTATCTGTCGAGCCACCAAAAGAATTAACCCTCCAGCCTATCTAGCTTTAATGAATGAATGATGTGATGAAACATTTGACGTTAGAAACGATACAATTTACTGTGAAAAGAAAGATAAACCTATTTCACTCAATATGGCAGACACTTATAGACTACTATAACAAGAACAACCCATGAAAAAATTATAATAACATGTCAAAATACAGAACAACTGACATCCTCCAATTTTTTATTAGCATTTTATTTTTAATTATTATTTATAAATAAATATGTATTCGTTCTTGTTATATTTATTTCTTTATTATTATTAGTATAGTTTGTATTTAGTATATTATATTTATTTATGTATTGTATATATCTATATAAATTTATTTATTATTATTATATTTTATTTATTTTTTTATATATAATTTTTTGTTTGTTTTGTTTCATAATAAAAATAACATTAACCAGTTTAAAGTACCAAGTATAAATATTTCTGAGTATTTAAAGTGTCTTCATAATGAGTCAGTTATTCCTCTGACACTGAGGAGGACTAAAGAGACCTTTAGGAGGTCTGGTCTCAATCTGGCTTTGTGTGACCATGAGCACAAACAACACAGACAAACAGGAGAGCAGAAAACATAATGTTACATAGCAGACTCGAGAATGCTTGGATGAACAGAACCCAACCTAGCATTGACATCTTTCTGTGTATCCACTCTGATTAGATCATCACTGGTTCATGTATGGTCTCTCTGTGTGTTCCAGTCTCGGTGGTGGGACCTTCCTGGGCCTGTGCTGCCTGCTGACCGGCTGCTCTACTTTCGAGGAAGCTCTAGAAATGGCTTCTCAGGGGGAGAGCACCCGAGTGGACAAGCTGGTCCGGGACATCTACGGAGGAGACTATGAGAGGTTTGGACTGCCGGGCTGGGCTGTAGCCTCAAGGTGCGGTTTCCAGCAGCTCTTTGTCTTTTTGAAGCGGAGGTCACGAGCCTGTTTTTGTTGGTCAGTCGCAGCTTTAGTGAAAAGAGGAACTAGAGCAGCGCTAAATTTAGTCGGTTCTCCAATCCCAGGATGAAAACATAAACCCTTTTAGTTTGAATATGAGGCTCTGAAAATCAAACATCTTTCAACATCCGTGTTTTCAAATGTGAATTTTGTTTGAATCCTCCTGAAGGGATTGTCCGATTCTTGCTGGATTTTAAGAGATCTCTGTCGCGTTGGTCGACTTACTGTGGTCCCTGTTTTGATCCGATAGTTTCGGCAACATGATGTCCAAAGAGAAGAGGGAGTCTGTGTCCAAAGAGGACCTTGCCAGGGCGACGCTGGTCACCATCACCAACAACATCGGCTCTATAACCCGGATGTGTGCCCTCAATGAGGTCAGTGACGATGAGGAGGAGTTGTGTTCTCTGAGGAGCATTTAGATCAGTGTTTAATGAGCAATGAGTGTCCGAGGTGGATGAAGGGATGTCATAATGTAGGGTGATCAGTGGATTGCAGCACTCAGCATAACTCAAACTGCTGTCAGAGCGTAAAAACTGAAGAACAGCCACTTAGACTGGTAATAAAGAAGATCATGATAATGATACGTTAGTGTGAGAATAAACAGTATTTAGTATGGCAGTCCTCCTCCGTGTCCCTGCTGTCCTTTTCCTCTTTGCGTTCAGCCTCTTTACGGTGCTGCCTTGTGGCGTCTTGATCAAGCAGCATTGTACAGGGCTATGAAGGCGTAGAGGAGGTCATCTGCATCGTGTCTGCGTCTTTAAACAGCCTGAACAAGGAGAGGATGCTGAGATTAAAAGGGGATACAAAGTCCACAGATCCTTGACAAGTCTGTAGTTCTACTTTAGACATGGGAGGTCTTAAAAAGTCTTATTTTTTAATTATGAGGGGGCTTAAATGTAAGATGTGACACGTTTGAGACGCGTCTGATTACTTTATCACGTCTACACAGTCACATAGAACACCATTCAGACAAACACAGCTTTCACAGCAGCTTGTTTTTTACCCTGGAGAAGAAACTGAGAACATGCAGGTTCTCGAAAACACGGCTTCAAGGTGAAAAATCCAGAGAAGAATGAGTGGCAGGGGCTGATATGAAAATAAGCTTTTAAGCCGTTAAGCTTATATATTCATGAAATATGCCACACCTGTGTTAATGACCTGCAATAACAGTACGTCAGGGTTTTCTCTGTTTGGGTTTTTAAAAGCTCTTAAATGGTTTTAAGAAGCGTGCAGCAACTTTGATAACAAACTAAGGTGGCACTTTCCAAATAAACAGCCTTGATAAGACATCAATAAATAAAGAAATGTTTTAGGTCTGAGATTTAAAGACAGTAAAGATCGACTGAAATGCTGAAATGAGTTAAACTGGCATCAAATTCACCACTAGACTCCAAAGCAGTCCCTTTTAAACAACTAAAATCTCCTTTATTGATACTGTGAAGTCGTGTTTGATTACCAGATATTAAGGCTTTATAACTGTCTACTTAAAGAGCACCCTTTTGTGCTTTTTTATCACAAAAAAAAGGATCAAATGTAAGATTTTAAGAAAAGTTGTGTCGTGATTTAGGAAGAAAAATGATCGACAGCTCAGGCAGTAATTTTCCTTTTTATTAACTTAAAGTTTTTACTTTGTTGAAGGCAACTTAAACAGTCATTTATACACTTTTCTGTATTTATTGTTACATGTAATAACAGACAAAAAACAAAGGACATACCTTCAAATACATAAATAAACAATATAGAGTAAATAATGAATTAGCTCAGAAACAATAAAAGAAGAAAGGAAGAGAACAAAATCAAATAAATAGAATAATAATAAATAAAAAGGCACTTTACTTCACCAACACCGTCAGGGCAGGGCTCCACCTTCCAATAAACACAGCCTTCTGCAGTCTCAAGCTTAGGCAGTCATTTTCACATTGTGACATGTGTTTTTATTTTTCTAAAAAGGTGTTTTTTTGCTCTTATGAGTCGGATTAAACACCTTAAACTCCCTTAATGCTGTGATATTAATAAGTATTATAAAGAAGTTAATACTCAGTGTAAAAGATAAAGGTATTATTAGTAAGAAGTATCTGACCTGCAGAGCTTTAATAGATGTTTTGATAACAAACATATTAACATCATCATTCCATCCTTCATTTAAAGAACATCGAGCGGGTCGTGTTTGTGGGGAACTTCCTCCGAGTGAACACCCTCTCCATGAAGCTCCTGGCCTACGCCATGGACTACTGGTCTAAAGGACAGCTTAAAGCGCTCTTCCTCCAACACGAGGTGAGCGACATGTTACACTTCACAGACCTCAGATGACAGACGTGTGTCTCTGCTCTTATTTAATGAATGTTCTCGTTTTTCAGGGCTACTTCGGAGCCGTCGGAGCACTCCTGGAGCTTCTGCATCCGTCCTAATCACTCCCAAAGACGTCCTTGTCAATCTGCTGCAAAGACCAATCGCACTTTAGACTGTTAGGATGAATTCCACAGTGGGATGTTCGGCCTGGCCGCCAGTCGGTTACTGGTTCATTTGGGCTGCGGCAGGCGAACATGTGGAGGTCCTTTTTTAATCGAGCTGGTTTGTAGAAGAGTGAAAGTAGCTTCCAGATGTTGATTCACGTCAGAAGATTAAAGTCTGACCAAACTTTAACGCAGCTAAGTCTAACACGGTCGTCGTTTGCAGGACTGTGCAGGAGCGAGGTTTGATCTGAGACATCTCAAGGAATTTCACCACGTTTGCCTGAAACACTTTAGGTCAAAGAGTAATGGACGCTACCGAGTAATGAGGTCCTGGTCCAAATATGTCCTTGTTCTTTTTATGGTTTGTCTCCAGGTGGATGGGAGTTTGTTTTATGAGTACGGTTTTATAGACTCACAGATAGTCAGGGGGGAAACTTGGTAAATTACCAGGTATGTTGTGGAGGGTGAATTTTGTCATTAAAGAAACTGTTACAATGCACATTTTTGTTGCCAGATCCAAAAAGTAATAATTTAAAACCCCAAACTGAGGTCATAAAAGACCAAAGTATCAAGGAAATGTTAAATCTAAAACGCTGGATCCAACTCTTTCAGCTCCATTTATCAGTACTTCTAAATAAGGCGACCAAGCAATGCAAATATATATCCCGGATTGAACTTTTAAACATTTTAAGTACCCACAAATGTATTATTTGTGTACTGTAGCTTTAAATATGGAAAGTATTCCCATCCACCTCGTACTTTAACTTGAACTAATCATTTAAAACCACTAAACACTGCTGGTTTATTGTCTCTGCGCACTTCTTCATGTCATAATTTGGACTAAAAAGCATGTTTTCCTCACTAAATGTTAAATTAAAGTCTCTAAATGACACCTTGATGAATTAAAATGCACAAAATATCACTATTTTATAAGATTAATCCCTAAATTGAGGGTTTAGCTTCATGGACAATCAGTGTTTGAGTGATTAAGACCATACTTTAAAATATGAGTGGTACATTTAAGGTATTTTACCTCTGCCCTGCTGAAGTCCCCTTTAGCAGCTGCATCACTTCTCTTGTTGACATCCGGGCATTACATCTTCAAAGTTTCCCCTCGTCCAAAACAAGTTATCGTCTCTTATCTTGAAACCATTTCTGTCTTTCTGAGATGTTCAGTTTGTGCTTAACGTGAATGTTTTGAATCTAATCTGCATCCTGGTCAGTCTCACAGAGTTTTTTATGTTTCAGGAACTTAGCAAAGAAGTGTAATAGAGTGATAATTGTCTCCTTCTCTCAATCAGTGCTTATCCATCCTCTCTTCCTGTAATCTGTTTGTTCTGTTCCTGGTCCAAAGACGAGTAAGAGGGACCATAATGAATCACAAACTACTGAATAAGGAGAGTTTAGACTTGTTTTTAGCTGCTGATACTTAGAGGACATGTTACTGCTGGTTAATTATACAGTGAGTTGATTTTAAATTAAGTGCCTGCCATGTTTGTGTATCAAATACATTAATGTGTTCAGCAACGTAAAATACACACTGACTTGTAATCTAAAGGTTTCCACTCCGTCTGCTTGTACATCGCAAAGAAAACTCTGTACCCTTTTTGTGAAACAGTGATGACTCATTTCTAATTTCATTTTCCTTGTTAAATACAAACTTTTTATTATATTTTGAGACTTCTTGTGGTGTTTTATTGAACAACCTTTAAAGGAGTAGTTACAGAAAGCTTTGTCTGAATGTAAAATGGCCGCTAGGTGACAGCAGCTGGAAATGGGAACGACGAAAATCAGTGTAGAGCATAGACTGTATATATAATGGATGTGAGGAACATTCGTACCACGTGTATTTATTTTTTAAAGTTTGACCGCAGCCCCATTCAAATGAATGGAGGAGATGGAGTTTTTGACCTATACTGCAGACAGCCACCAGGGGGAGCAGTTTTTGTGGCAGCCTCACTTCCAGCTGAGCTATCGCTTAGACAGGTAGATGCTGTTCCCGCCAAGACAGTACATAGAATAGAAATACAAAATGTAAAGGTCGTTTTTTATTTCACTTTTGCTCTTCTGAAGGGATACAATTTTGATGTAACACTATAATACGTGGTGGTAACTCTTTCATTTTAGGGAAATCTGTTTTTTATCTCTATGTAAGCTAGCTTTCTTTTCTCAGGTGTTATGGTTGAACTCGTTACTCTGTTGAATGGCGATATTCATCCAAATGCGTTACAACCATAGACTGTATAAAATACAACAATACAAAAAGTCTTTAAAACGCAAAGACGGCGTGTAAGTGCAGTAAAGGATTCCACAAAAATACTTAAAACACATATTTATGTATATTTTGACATGAATTACTAAACGAACAGGCATTTACGAAGACCAATCAATCAATCAAGCTTTATTTATATAGCATATTTCATACAAATCAAATGCAACCCAAAGTGCTTTACAGCGATTGAAAAACAAGAAATAAACAGAAGTAAAACAATGGCAAGACATATTAGGAGAAAATAATAATAATGATAATAATAGAAATAGTACTAATAACAATAAAAATAGAATAAAGTAGAAACTAAAATAGAGACCAATGCACACCAACAATAAAATATGTGTTATTAAAATAAGTTAAAGCATCAAAATTAATTAAGAATACAAATAGTTAAAATAGTTTTTGAAAGGGTAAGGATAAGAGTTGAAAATAAAACTAAGGCTAAAAATATCAATAAAAACTGAGAAGATAAATAAATTAATGAATGCATAGATAAATAAATAAATAAAAAAAGAATAAGATAAAAGTTAAAATTGCTAAAATAATAAAGCAGCATTTAAATCAATAGCTAACTTCGCGTTTCAAACGGCTGCTGCACATGCGCATTTGTGTGAAAGTCGCTCGTTAACATGGTCACTAAATATGCTGAAACATTCTAGCTGTAGGCTAAGCTAACCAACCGTTATAGCTCCTATAAAACAATGGCGGGTGTTTCAACCATCAAATCTCACGTTATCTTACTAAACATGATCGAACACAATTAATTTCATAGTAGGAAATAATTAGCATCCGGCAACTTGTGGCTGAAAACGCAAATTACTAATTTACATGCTAATTTTTAAGCTAGTCGTTAGCTTGTTTGCTTATTTTTGCTTCCATTCGATTTTCTAGACAAAAAAAAGCCTCATGTTAACATCAAGAGTTTTATTTTTCTTTTAAATTCAATTTTTAATAAAAGAGATAATTTTAGTTTATTAATTTGGGGATTGTAGTAATAAAGGCAGTGAGGTTTACAGCCCTGATATAGTGTTTGAAGGCGTTTTCACTTCCTCCATCAAGCACCTTCCCTAAATGTAGGACCATGAAATCATATTTTATTCATTCAGCAGCTCAGGTTTTTAATTCAGAAAACATTTGCAGGTCTCTTCCGGTGTAAAACCATCTGTGGACACGTTGTGCTTCATCAGACACGTAGGCTATGAGCGAGAATAAAGTGAAATTCACGGTTTTTGGCGTTATGCAAGCCAACATCTGCCTGTTACAGAACCATCCATGAAAGAGTCAGTGTCTTTCCAGGGAATAAATCCAGCCCACTTCTTCAGTCCTGCACCCTCCTCCTCCTCTCCTCTCCTCCTCCTCTCCTCGGTGAAGGCTGCACAGCTGGCAATTTACAGACAATAACGCTGTGAGGAGTAATTGGCTGCTTGGTGGACCACTGTCCTGTAAATTGGACTCATTTGATGAAGAGGATGATTTAGCAGAGGTACTGGGATATTTATTAATGTTTTGACACCGGGGGTGCAGTTTGTAAACTTCTGGATCACCAAAATCTAAGACTGGGATCCCCCTTTCTCCACTGGAACCGTTATAACCTCCTCAAACTGGGAACATAAGGTAAGGCATGTTTGTTAATACCTCGACTGTATTCACAATATAAAGAAAAACACAGCATGATACCTTCATTTAACTATGAAACTTACATTTTTACATGTTTTATAGCAGTGAAACTATCATTTTTAAAGATTAGTGTGTGTTGATGTAATCAGCAGTGCACTCCTGTACTGCTTGTATAATATGATCCCCCAAAATAACCCATCTGCTGCAGGACATTTGCTCCTTATATCAATATCTAGAACAAACTCTTTGACCTTTTTGGATGCTTAATATTGCACATGAAGAAATGTTAGGAATGCAGGAAACAAAATGCGCTCCTGAAGCCAAACACTGACTTGGAAAAAGTAGGTTGAGGTACATGAGTCCCTGGGTCTGGATTAAAGAGGATTAAACACTTTCATTTGTCCTAGGGTACAAAAAAAGTTATATCTGCATTTAAGAGCAACTAATGAGTAATTTAAAGCTCCTGTGAGGAGTTTTAACTAGTTGTAAAACAGACTAAAATGAACAAGTATGCATCTTTTTGACTTTTTTAAGCAATTAAAAACTTTAGAAAACAACTGACGATTTCACTTTTATAACTTTTAATCCCACCTTCGAGGGGGTAGGTGTCAGATGAGGTGGTGCACAACCCCTTCATATAGTTGTCTCACTGCAAACACTCTAATGATGAGAACATACATAAGATGTGTTTATTTTTTTTGGCAGAAAATAGAAGTAACTCCTGTACAGAACATGATCAGCTAAAAGATGAGGTATCACTTTGTCCACAGGGGGCGCCAGAAGCAACTAAAACAGACAGTTCCTCACAGGAGCTTTAAGTTTTTGTTATTTTAGATCAGTTTATATTACAGAACAAATTATTTTATGGGGATGCACGTTATATTAAGAATAATATCTTATCGGCTGATAATAATTTGGAAAAGTTCATTATCGTATTAGCTAATATGAACATTTCCACTAATATCTATGGCCTATATATATACAATTTCGGCATAAGCTATCGTCAAAAATCAAGTACTTTCTATAATTGATAGTAAATTATCATCTTTAGGTTGGAGTATTTGAATCAGGGTGGTTCAATACATCAATCCAGATGCCCTGCAGCTGCTTACTCAAAGATTTGTGGTCAAATAGTCTCTTTCTAGGCATCAGAAAACTGACATAAGTCACTTTTCTGATGCCTAGAAGAGCTGAAAGACAAAAAAAGCTGTCCCGAACATCAGAGAAACAGGTTAGCAGAGCAAACCAAAAGTTGTTCTTATTAAAAGCTTTTTAAAGGTCTCTCATTAGAAAGTCGGGCTGTTAAAGTTAACCACTGAGTTTGGAAAAGATTACGTCCCTGCGTTATGGTTTGGACTCTTGGCGGACCAGAAAACCAACAAACTCTGGCTTCTCTTTCTTTGAATCTCTAGAAGACATTTCTCTCCTTTTTGAGTAACCTTCTTCTCCATATTTACCTCCTTATCTTAAACCTTATCCTTCAGTGTTCATCCATTCTCCCACTTCTTCAGACAAACCACTTCTTCCTCAGATGTGGCTCACGCTCATGTTGACTGGTTTACAGATAAAGTTTCACAAAGTTCCTCTGAGGTCAACAACACACAGCAGAAAGGCATGAAAATCTTTTCCTGTTGCCCACGCAGGGAGCTTTCACTCCCGGCTTAGTTCAGTCAACCAGAACTCAGCAAGGTACAGAGCTCTGGTAGTAATTAGCAAACAGATTCAGTGTGTTTTGGTGCGTGCATGCAGAGTCTCAGGACAGGGCTGACTGATGAACTGCTGCCTGGATGTTTGAGTCAGACTCTGTTCTAAATAGAATCAGACTGATGGAAGTTGCTCCTATCCAATCCTACCTTCTGTATTTAATTGGCTTTGATAACTGCCCTGAAAAATGCAGAATTGCTACCAACTTACATTCCTCTTGATCAAGGAAAGTTCCTTTCTCTCAGATGATAAACCTCAGGGTCAATAACCCGTCCTGAAGTGAAGTGGGAGTACGCTTTGGTGCTCTTAAAAGTGTTGAGGGACTTCCTGGTATAAGGAGGGAGACTGTGGAGGAGGTAGATATATCGGCAGAAGTCAAATTTGACTAATGTTTTAGATTCATCGTCATCCTTACTACTACCATCCGTCTCCCCACTATCATCTCTCTCTCTCTCTTCATCTCCTCTATCCCTCTCTCCAACATGGTCTCAAATGTGTGTCTAACATGAGTCTGGTCCTGCTGGAGGTTTCTGCCTGTTAAAGGAAGTTTGTCCTTCCCACTGTAACTTTTAAGAGTAGGCTTCAAACTTTCCTTAGAGTTTGGCTCAGGCTTGGACCAGCTCTTAGTTATGCTGCTATAGACTTAGACTGCCGGGGGAACACACACACTGGGATCCTGTCTTTCCCTCTCTCTCTCCCTGTCCCATTAAAGTCGCTAACCATACCTTTCTGGAGTCCCTGAGCTCCCTTGTCTCGTAGCTTCCTGCTGCTGTGGACGTGCCAGACTCCAGCTGCTACAACTACTACTATCCGTCTCTCCACTTTCATCTCTCTCTCTCTCTTCATCTCCCTCTATCCCTCTCTCCAACACGGTCTCAGCAGATGTGTGTCTGACATGAGTCTGGTCCTGCTGGAGGTTTCTGCCTGTTAAAGGAAGTTTGTCCTTGCCACTGTAACTTGCTAAATGCTGCAAAGTGCTCTGCTCATGGTGGATTAAGATGAGATCAGACTGAGTCCTGTCTGTAAGATGGGACTGGATCTTATCCGGTCTTGATGTTGGGTCAATAGAACATAGAGTACGGTCTAGACCTACTGTGATTTTGTGGGGATTGTGTGGGGTTTGGCGCCCCCTGTGGACAAAGAGGGGACTTTTACTCATTTCAGTCTGTTTCATTTCCAGCTACAAACTCCTCACAGGAGCTTTAAAAACTCAGAGGACATGTCTCCACATGGCTTCAGTTCAGACATAGGTTCCCCTGCAGACTGAAGCGTAGTGTGTGTCCCTCCACACACCGTGAAGCCGGACTCAGACGATGCAGTCAGTCTCAGACATGTTATGGAAAGTGCACCTTAAGTTTGTGGTCTCTGTACAAACACATCACACTACTGTATGTGTGTCTCTGGAGGAACAACCCCCCACTCACTGAGAGCAAAGAGGGAGTGAAGCTGTCAGGGTATCAATAGCAGGTTTATGTTATAGCATACAGGGTCTACCTGAGCTGTACAAGAAGGGTTACGAGAGCGGAGAGAGGAAAAGAAGCTTATTGTATCACAAAGTATGAATGAAGACTCTTCCAGATGTAACTCACTCGCTACAATCCACAGAAAGCTCTAAAGGAGACAAACACTCTGAAAAGGTGTTAATTTATTGGATATAAATACTCATGTCTTTTGTCTCTGCGTCTGATCGTGTGGTCGACCAGGCCGGCACGTTTTTAATGTTCCCTGTCATCCGTCTTCCCCACATCAGAGTCGCGTAAACACCGAGCAGATGGTTTGAATCAAACTGTCGGAGCGGCTCCACTCGGTCACATCAATCCTTCCTCCATGTGCTGAGCTTATTTTCAGCTCCTTGGTCTGAGCCCTCGCGGCTTCAGACAGCAGAGAGACATTTGGGGGGCAGCGATGGTGACTCCAGCTGCCTGCTGTCCTCCCTCTGGTATTATCTCAGCACAAAATAATGCTTACAGATGTGTCCTGAAATAGAACAGACTGGATGAATGTACATTTTAGGGACAGGCGTTTGATCTGAAGCCTGAAAAATGCTTTTGTTTTTGCTGCAGGGTCTGTTAGTTTGACATTTTGTTAAATCTAGACTGTTCTCTATGTTCTATTATCAACAAAGACCCAACATCAAGACCGGATAAGATCCAGTCCCACCTTACAGACAGGACTCAGTCTGATCTCATCTTAATCCACCATGAGCAGAGCACTTTGCAGCATTTAGCAAGTTACAGTGGCAAGGACAAACTTCCTTTAACAGGCAGAAACCTCCAGCAGGACCAGACTCATGTTAGACACACATCTGCTGAGACCGTGTTGGAGAGAGGGATAGAGGGAGATGAAGAGAGAGAGAGATGATAGTGGGGAGACGGATAGAATTAGTTGTAGCCGCTGGAGGAACCTACGAGACAAGGGAGCTCAGGGACTCCAGAGAGATCTATGGTTATTGACTTAAATAGGAACAGGCAGAAACCTTGAGTAGGACCAGACTCATGTTAGACAAACATCTGCTGAGACTGAGTTGGAGAGAGGGATAGAGGGAGAGGAAGAGAGAGAGAGAGAGAGAGAGAGAGAGAGAGAGAGAGAGAGAGAGAGAGAGAGAGAGAGAGAGAGAGAGATGATAGTGGTGAGACGGATAGCAGTAGTTGTCCAGTAGCAGCTGGAGTCTTCCTTTAAACTTCCTTTAACAGGCAGAAACCTCGAGCAGGACCAGACTCATGTTAGACACACATCTGCTGAGACCGAGTTGGGGTTGGAAAGAGGGATAGAGAAGATTAAGAGAGAGATGATAGTGGTGGGACTGATAGAAGTAGTTCCAGCAGCTGGAGTCTGGCATGTCCACAGCAGCAGCAACCTACGAGACAAGGGAGCTCAGGGACTCCAGAGAGATCTATGGTTATTGACTTAAATAGGAACAGGCAGAAACCTTGAGTAGGACCAGACTCATGTTAGACAAACATCTGCTGAGACTGAGTTGGAGAGAGGGATAGAGGGAGAGGAAGAGAGAGAGAGAGAGAGAGAGAGAGAGAGAGAGAGAGAGAGAGATGATAGTGGTGAGACGGATAGCAGTAGTTGTAGCAGCTGGAGTGTTCCTTTAAACTTCCTTTAACAGGCAGCCACCTCGAGCAGGACCAGACTCATGTTAGACGCACATTTGCTGAGACCGAGTTGGGGTTGGAAAGAGGGATAGAGAAGATTAAGAGAGAGATGATAGTGGTGGGACTGATAGTAGTAGTTCCAGAAGCTGGAGTCTGGCATGCCCACAGCAGCAGCAACCTACGAGACAAGGGAGCTCAGGGACTCCAGAAAGGTCTATGGTTAGGGAGAGTTAAAGTAAGTGACAGGCAGAGAGAGGGAAAGACAGGATCCCGGTGTGTCAGTTCCCCCAGCAGTCTAACCCTATAACCAAAAGAAACACACACAGCTTCTCATTTTAAAACACATCCTTGAATTGTTTCTTCTTTTCTCCACTTGCAGCTGAAACGATGGTGCAGTCGAGACACAGGCCCCGGCTCGCGCTCAGCCTTCTGTTTGGGTTGTGGTTACCCTACTGTTTGACCCAGACCACACCATCACCAAGCACTGCCTCTCCACCACCCACGCCCTCCCCGTCCTCCCCATCCCCTACATCCTCCCAGCCCCAGACCGAGCGGCTAAAGGTCAGGCTGGCTGGATATCCACGGAAACACAACGAGGGTCGGGTGGAGCTTTTCCACAAGGGGGAGTGGGGAACGATCTGTGACGACGACTTCTCAATAACAAACGCCAACGTGCTCTGTCGCCAGCTGGGCTTTGTTTCGGCCACAGGATGGACCCACAGCGCCAAGTACGGCAAGGGCCAAGGTAACAGGGACCTCAGAGTCACTTTCATGTCTAATACTCTGTCTGCTCTGAAATATGAAGATTCATAGTGTTCAAAATGACGTGTTTGGACATCAGAGATACATCCAATCTACATCCTAACAGGAAACACTCCACAACTAATCTTGAGGCAACTTTAAAAATGTTGAACAACTATCTTAAACATTTAACCACATCCAACAGATGTGACATGACTGAATGTGGAATTCTAGTTTTGATCTAATTTTTATTTTGAATAATTTGGACATTTTTAAAGACTTTTTTATTTTTATTTTGTCTGCCTTTTTAAAAAAAAAAAAATCCTGAAATATTTTCTTTATTTTTTTCTAACACATCACAA
The DNA here is from genome assembly GCF_009762535.1 of Notolabrus celidotus. NCBI lineage: Eukaryota > Metazoa > Chordata > Actinopteri > Labriformes > Labridae > Notolabrus > Notolabrus celidotus. Next base: position 26,438,308 of record NC_048293.1, read on the forward strand.
CATTTTTTTTCTGGCATTTTTCCAAAATTATTTTTGAATTTTATTCATATTTTATTTACATTTTGAAAAACCTTTCCTAGACTTTTCAAAATTTCACTCAAACATTTTTAAGTTAAGTTTTTTAAATCAACATTTTCTGGACATTTTACCAATATTTTCCCCGTATTTTTATTTTCGTTTTATCAACAATTTGATAAATTGACTAATATGACCTTCACGCCTTTAACATTGCTCCTAATTATTTTTTACAATGTATTTTGGACAATTTGCCAATACTTTCCCAAAGTTTAACTCTTTATTTATCAACACAATGAAAATTGTCAGCTATAATCTCATGAAATTAAATTTTTAAAAAATCCAGACATTTTTACTTATAAGTTTTTGAAACACATCAACAGCAAACCAACATTTTACACTTAATTTATTATATTTTTCTACAATTTGAAAATTTTTATCTCTGACATTTAACCAATATTTGACGGCCATATTTGTTTTGACCTCAACTACCTTAAAACCTGTAAAAGAATCACCCTTGAATTTCATATTTTAAGGAATACTTTGACACACATTGATCTATTTTTACATTTTAAGCATATAGCTGATTCTTCTTGAGCCTCATGTCTAGAATCTTTTCGTACATGTAGAGTAAATTGTTTCACTGCTTGCTAATATTGATTTTGTTTCTTTTGTAAAACTGTTTCTTTTTATTTTATGTTTGTATAACTCTTTCTTCTTTTCTGCTTTTTTTTTAATTGTATTTTTTTTACTTTTACATGTTCGAAATAAAGTCATCAAATCAAATCAAATCAAAAAAGAATAAAGGTAACTTAAGAGAACTTGACTGCATTAGTTCCTCGAGCATTAGGGTAAAGTGTGTCTCCCAGGCCTGGTAGTTTGCTGTAGCTGCTGTCACAGTCTGCTGCCTCTTCAGGGAAAATCTGGCTGGACAACGTTCTGTGCAGCGGGGGCGAGAAGAGCATCGAGTTCTGCAGGTCTCGTGGATGGGGAAACAGTGACTGCACTCACGATGAAGACGCCGGAGTGGTGTGCAAAGACGAGAGGATCCCTGGCTTTGTGGACCCAAATGTTATTGATGTAAGTCACTAAAATACATTTAAAGAGATTGTGTAATTTAAATGCAGCTAAAATTACACTCAGCACTCATTACAAAGCTGTAACAAGCCTATAAAGGCCGCCTCAGTGTTTACTGCTGCTTCAGAGCCTATAGACTATATGGTTAAACCCACACATGCAACGCCTCAGTGCAGCTCCACCTGAAGCTGCCACACACATGTTACAGATAAGCTCTGCTCTATACCATGTGTTGGAGCCTGTTAAAAGCAGCAGCAGCCTCTGCCAGTGCTTTGTCCTGAGGTGATGCAGTGTGTGCAGTAAACTCAACACCTTCCATAACAGAGTCTCAGGTCCTTTGACTCTTTGTGGTAGAGAAGAGCGGGGTCGTGACCTCAGGGTCAAAGGTTAAGACGTGAAATTCTGCTTCTTCAGCAGAACTCGTAGCAAGGGTTAAGTAACTCTCTAGAAATCTCTAAGTATTAACTGACATGTGGTTCTTATGAGCCGAAGAGTTTTATACTAATCATGTTTGTGTGAGGTGATAAACAGGACGGGACTTTGGTATGAGAAGTGTTCTGGTTTCCATTTGTAGTCCTGTAGTCAGAGAAGTGTTGACCAATCAGATATCAACAGACTTTGGTGAATGCACCAAAATAGACGAAATGAAAACCCAAGGCAGGTAGGAATGACATCCTGTTTCCCTACAGTGGTAATCTCATCTTAATCCACCATGAGCAGAGGACTTTGCAGCATTAAGCAAGTTACAGTGGCAAGGACAAACTTCCTTTAACAGGCAGAAACCTCCAGCAGGACCAGACTCATGTTAGACACACATCTGCTGAGACCGAGTTGGAGAGAGGGATAGAGGGAGGTGAAGAGAGAGAGAGAGATGATAGTGGGGAGACGGATAGTAGGAGTTGTAGCAGCTGGAGTCTGGCACGTCCACAGCAGCAGAGATCCAGAGGAACCTACGAGACAAGGGAGCTCAGGGACTCCAGAAAGGTCTAAGAAAAGAGAGAAGAGAGGGAGACCAGAAGAAAGAAAAAGAGGAGAATAAATGGTGAAGGAATGACAGAAGGAAAGGACGGGATAAGAAAAGGACGGGATAAGAAAAGGAGACATAAAGGATGAAGAAACATGGAAAGAACAAAGAGAGAAAGAAAGAAAGAAAGAAAGAAAGAAAGAAAGGAAAAATTTATAAAAGAGAGAAAGAAAGTAATGAAAGGCAAAAGGAATAAAAGAGAGAAAGAAAGAAGGAAGGAATGAAAGAAAGAAAAAAGTAAGAAGGAATGCAAAAGAGAAAAGAGTAAAGAAAAGAAAGAAAAGAAAGAAAGAAAGAAGGAAAGAAAGAAAGAAAGGATGACAGACCCAAAAAAGGAATCTACAGCAGAGATCCAGAGGAACCTACGAGACAAGGGAGCTCAGGGACTCCAGAAAGGTCTATGGTTAGTAACTTTAATGGGACAGGCAGAGTTAAAGGAAGAGACAGGCAGAGAGAGGAGAGAGAGAGAAAGACAGGATCCCAGTGTGTCAGTCTAAGCCTATAGCAGCATAACTAAGACCTGGTCCAAGCCTGATCCAGCTCTAACTATAAGCTTTATCAAAAAGGAAAGTTTGAAGCCTTAAAAGTAGAGAGGGTGTCTGCCTCCCCGACTCTGACTGGTAGATGATTCCAAAGGAGAGGGGCCTGATAACTGAAGGCTCGACCTCCCATACTTCTTTTAGAGAGCAGTTCTTGTTTGCTGTTCTTGATTTTATGTGTTGTAGACTAAATGTAATCAAACTCCTCCATCTAACGCAGCGAAATGAAGCAATAAAAACAAAATGATTAGGATGCATTTTTACAAGAACAGGAAGTGAAGACGAACTCAAACCTCTGAGGAGTTATTCACAGAGTGTTTGTATTCTCGTACTCAGGTGGGAGAGTGAATGTAAACCTGTGTAAACAAAGATTTCTGACTCTGAGGGAAACTTTGACTTCACTCTGAGGGAGCCCTGTTGGGATGAGACGCCGGTCTAGCTGTTCAGAGCTGGTTGTCATTTTTCCATCTGTCCTCTTTGATGTGTGTTTGCGTATCTGAGGTGAACAAGGTCTAACCGGGAGCTCTCCTCTGCAGACTGGATAATGCAGATCTCTTCCAAAAAAAAGATGTGATGGGAAGAAAGTTTCTCTAAGAGTAAGAGGGAAGACTTTCAGATACTATCACTCCGTCTGCCTGCTGCTGAGACTCAGGCTCAGTCAGATGTGGCCTCTCCAGACTCCCTCCAGACCACAACCATTTCTTTTCCAAATAAAACCGGGCGGAAGTGACTCATTCCAGCGCTGGAGATCGCAGACAGTCACGTTTACCACTCATGAGCTGTTAGTGAGAGCGTTTGACCCAAAGCTGCTCCCCCCTGTAATCGCTCTGACTCAGTGTTGGGTCTGTTTCTCTCATTCAGGAGGCTCAGAGAAACGTGCGTAAGTGAGCACATGTCTCTGTGTGGAGATCAGTTTTTGCTCTCCATTTTAATGTGCATTGCCTCCCTTTAATGCCCCGTGATCAAACATTTTACAAACATGCATTAACTCCTCCTCAAAGAGCAGATACATATACCATACTGCTTCTCTCTGCACAGGCTTTCGTCAGTGATAACAGGATAGAGGAGGTGAGGCTCCGGCCTGTGGTGCCTATAGCCAAAAAGAAGATGCCCATCACGGAGGGTGTGGTGGAGGTGAAGTACAAAGACGGCTGGGCGCAGATCTGCGACCACGGCTGGACGATCAAAAACACCCGCGTGGTCTGTGGCATGCTGGGATTCCCACATGAGAGGAAAGTCAACAAGAACTTCTACAAGTAAGTAACAGAATCATTTAGGTTCTCATCAGTGGATGGGATTACAAGGGTAAACAAAGGACAAGAGAGCAGTCCTCATTCTTTAGTTTGGACGCCTGCATACCTGGCACCAAAACAGCTCTTAAGAGAAAACCACCAATCTATTTCTGCAGCAGTGATGACGACATACAAAGAGACACACAGGCATCTTTGTTTAACAGCAGGCTTGATTACATCCTCAGCGAAATGCTTATGAGGGCCCGGTCTTCATTCGTCCTCTGGGTGAATCATGAGGCTCTTACACTCTGCCAGACCAAGCCAGGATATTTATGGCTCTTGTCGTCTTGTCTGAAGTGAGTAATGCATGGTGGCACAAAGGAGAGGTGCATCTCTGATCCGCCATCAGAGGTACTTATGGAGACACAATGGGGTGGCGGTGTGTAGCATCAGAGCTGGCAGAGCGTGTATGTGGCGCTCCTGCAGCGTGTTTACATGCAATGCATCTTCTTCTTTTTCTGCAACACAGTAGATCAATCTGAAATCACACATTGGGACCCCTTGATTATGACATTGCAGAGTTGAATGTGCAAATACAAAGGTGCAATGATGACATAGCTTTGTAACCACACTGTTGTGGTATTGCAAAGTGTAAGTGGCTGATTACTTTACAAGCACGGGACACAGGACACAAACACATTGGTTCCCTGCTACAGTTTTAAGTTGCTATATGATGCAAAAAGAGCTGCAACAAACTACTTTTGGAAAGCACAACCTCCTTATAACCGGATCCTTCTGAAGGTAGCTGAATGTCCCACCAAAATGTATTTAGACCCTGGTCCCTGCAGGCAAGACACTCTGAGTTCATGCAAAGTTTGTGCAGGCGGTGTTTTCCCAGCAACAAGGATCTGTAACTTGTTTCATTCAGTCATGACGGGAAGTTTCAAGCTTTCAAAGGAAAGAGAGAACACAGATCACAAGCAGGATCTTAGTCCTTCTCTGGTAAAGACTGGACATCATAAGAACAACTGATATCAAAGTGACTGTGTTTCCACCACGCAGCTCCACGACAGAGCACATGATGGAAGTTAAAGCAGACCCTCTTCTGTTCCTGATTTCTTCTCTCTGAAGTTGTTTTTGTTTTTTCTTCTGGCTCGAGATGACAGCAGCTGTGATTTAGTGAGTCACCAGGGTCACATATTTCATGTCCTCTGTCTTTGTTCAGTCATTTGCATAGGAAGTTAAAAGCGATTGTTTTCCACTGGCAGTGATGGAGAAGTAAGAGCCAGGGTGTTGATTTTATGTGTTTTCACATCTGAGATAATCATTGACAGAACATAAGTCGGCCAGTTGCTTTAGATTAACTTAGTTTCAGTTTTGGTCTGTTGGAGGGAAATTTAAGACTTTTTGGAAATCATCCTGGGTTTTCAATTCTTGAGGATGGCTGTTAAAATGTCCCATACAACTATAATACAATAGGATAAGATATGTTACAGTAACATCCGATCCGATATGAAACAACATTACGAAACAAGATTCAATACAATTAGATATAAAGCGTTACGATATGGTATCATACATTACAATAAGTTACATTATGTCACGATACGATGCATTACAATGATACGTTACGATACGATACATTATGATATATAACGATACAATATATATGATATGATATGATACATTGCATTACGTTACGATATGATACGTTACGATACGATATGATACATCACGATATGATACGTTACGATACGATATGATGTGATACGATATGATACATTGCATTACGTTACGATACGATACATTACGATACGATATGATACGTTACGATACGTTACGATAGGATATGATACATCACGGTATGATACGTTACGATATGATGTGATACGATATGATGTGATACGATATGATACATTGCGTTACGTTACGATATGATACGTTACAATACGATATGATACATCACGATATGATACGTTACGATATGATACGTTACGATATGATACGTTACGATATGATACGTTACGATATGATACGTTACGATATGATGTGATACGATATGATGTGATACGATATGATACATTGCGTTACGTTACGATATGATACGTTACAATACGATATGATACATCACGATATGATACATCACGATATGATACGTTACGATATGATACGTTACGATATGATACGTTACAATACGATATGATACATCACGATATGATACGTTACGATATGATATGTTGCGCTACGTTAAATTGCGTTACGTTTCGTAACGATATGATACGTTACGATATGATACGTTACAACACGATATGATACGTTACAATATGATACATTGCATTACGATATTATACGTTACGATATTATAGGTTACGATATATGTTACGATATGATACGTTACGATATGATACGTTACGATATATGTTACGATATGATACGTTACGATATGATACGTTACGATATATGTTACGATATGATACGTTACGATATATGTTACTATATGATACGTTACGATATGATACGTTACGATATATGTTACGATATGATACGTTACGATATGATATGTTACAATACGATACGAAACCACACAAAATCATAATACACTAAATGATACGATACGATTCAATGTGATTTAATATGATATGAAATCAAACAATACTTTAAGATAAGATACGATATGACGCAATGATACATCATAATTACGGATGAACTGATTAATGCAAAATTCCCCCTAAATGTGAAGTGCAGGATTAACGTCATAAATTAGTGACGCTGTGACTCACATTGAAAAAGGAATTGGAGCAGCGTTTATTAGTAAATCAAGATATCCAGACTTAAGCACTTGTGTATTGGTTCTTGTACTACACAAGTCAGGGCAATGATTCATAGCTGTAATATTATATCGTCACACCTCTAATGTTGGAAACTTGCACAGAATCAGAAGACTAATAGTAAAGTTACTTAAGACCTGTTTACAGTCAAACCACCCTGACTCCTGTAGTAGCAGACCTTGCTGTGGTATGTTCGTACAGTCGACTCTCAGACCCCCACTCTCTCTCTCTTCTCCCAGTTTGCCGCTCCAGTATGACTGCACACATTCCTGGCTGCGCTCCAGCTCAAGGCGTCTTATTCATCCCCTGCAGATGGTTCTCAGTAGCGCGAGGGGGAAATGTGTGTTTTCTCTCAAGAGTGTGTGAAGGCTGAGGCTCAGGGGAATAGTCCGGGGTTGGGGTTTGTTCTCTGTTGTCTCTTCTTTTTTAGTCTTTTCAGTTAAATGTGTGAGTAGAGGAGGGGCTGAGGGCAGACAATCAGCTTTTCACAATCGTCTCAGTTCATGAGGAGAGAGACCTGAAGGTATTTCAGCTCTTAGAATAGACAGACAAAGACTGTAGGGCATTTTCTCATATCATAACTTAAAGAATACATTACCCACAATGCAGCGAAGGCTTTCAAAGCTTGGTCAGAGATTCAGAAATCTAGTCTAGTCAGACTTTAAGACCTGAACTTTGACCGTCAACTATATATTTAAATTTTAATCAGTTTATTTTGAGAGGAAAGGAAATAGAAGTGATCAAATGTAGTTTTATCACTACCACATCCTGCAAACAGAGGTCTCAACCAGGGCAGGAATTTCACAGAAGCCAGGGAAACCATTGGAGCCATGTTCGCCGTGACCCTCCAAAAATGATATGACCTGGAGGCCCCGTGGACTTGATGCCCCGTCTACCAACACTACTGTGTTTTTCCGTTACCAGGGAAGTGAAGAAAGTTTGACATGAGACAAAAATAGAGCCCAAAGAGCTGAATTCTGGGTAGTTGGGATAACTCTGTATCTGTGATTGTACATTGGTGACCTGAAGTCTGTAACATAATATCGTGCAGACTTGAGGAATGTCAGAAATGTTATGCACCGCTGACCCTCCGCTGCTTTACCTGAAAGAAGTGTGTGTGTGTGCAGCCCAGAGACGACCACCCGTGTGTGTGTGTACATATATGCAGCCCGTGTGTGTTGACATGTTGTCTCTCTCCTGTGTGTGATGGAATTCGGCTGTCTCACTGTTGCAGACGTCTGAAAAAGCGAGCGGCTGAGAAGGCGTCCAGGCCAAAGGTTAATGTTTCAGCTGGAGGAAGGTAGACCGTCAGAGAGAAACCCACCGTCCAGCTCCGCCCGCTCTCTGAGAACTGTAGACTGACAGTGGGTTTCCTGCTGGAGTAGATCATAACCATGTAGCTCCTGGTTAGACTAGATGTCCTCCCTCATATCATGTTAGGATGATGTGCAGCATGTGAATGGGTTTAGATGCCTTTTAGTATCCATGGTTGCATCAGGTGGAGGTTCTCTGTTCTTCTTTTTCATGTTCTTTTTGGATCTCAATCACATTTCTACTGACATATAACAGACTGACAACACTGATCTAATCAAGGGCAGAAACACTTCTTAAACACTTTAACATCAAATAATTTTAAAAGCCACTGAGTTCATTCAACCCTGAGGAAAACAAAACTGAGTATTTCATCATCCAGATGTTTTTAAGCCCTTTTTTGATCGGACAGTTTTGTCAATCTGTGACAGTTTTTCTGTTTTATACAAATCAGTCCTTCTCAATCTTTCTTGTGCAATCTAATCCCATTCCTAACAATGGCATGCTTTTTGGAAAAGGTTACACATTTTCCATCCTGGGATCTGTAACTTTTAAAAAAGTCAGACTTTAGGCTCCTGAGTCATCGAGACAAGAGACTCAGAAGCTACACGATACTAGACCAAGTCACCCCATCCAGGTCTTTTTTATTACCTTACACTATTTGCAAGGTTTCCTATGGTGTCTTTACCATAAATTATTAAGCTCATTTGATGATCATGAGGTAAATATTCATGAAAAAAGGAAATAAAAGGATATAAAAGCTTTCATATCAAATTAAGGCTTACAGACGTAAATTGAACAGAGCCAGTAATAAGATCAAAACAATAATCATATTGGTTCTCAGCATTAATCCCTCTGTAGTATCCATCCTCAGGCTCATTTATCCTAACTGAAGACATACATTTGTAAATAAGTCATAAATACGTAGTTTATGTTTTATTTTGAAAGGCTGAGTGACTTCCTGAAACTCTAATTGCATCTCAATGCGTGTGCCTTTGGAAATTGCCTCTTTAAGTTAATTTATCAGGACTTTAACTTAAAGAATGAATTAATAATCTCATTTAACTATTCTTCGTTTTTGATTTGTTTTATAATTAACCTCTTATGATGATCATAATTTGCAGAATCTAAATAACTAAATGTTCTTGAAGAAGTTGAAGAACCTGCAAACACAGCCTTTGTGTAATATCACTTTGTAACATCATGCTTTCACTATCACACCATCCTCTATGACTTATTAGCATCCTCTCCGATCAAAAAGCAATGCCGTACCATGCATCAGTAAGATCAATGTGGTAACTCGAGGTTCACATTGTATAAAACAACAGAAACATAGAGTCGGTTTTACTAACAAACTGCAAAGCCAAAGGTATGTGGACACCTCACCTTTATGCCCATTTGTTCAACTGTACGTTCATCCATAAGGTGTTGGATGAGGTTGAGGTCAGACCAGTTCATACACACACACCAAACCAGTTCAAATCACACCCTGATGTAGAAGTTTAAACTAAAAATCTCAAATTAAAAACTCTGCAAAGACATTATTGCTAACCTGAAGACAAATCATGTTTTCTTTTTCCTGCAATTCAACTTTTTATTGCATATTTTCAGCATTTGCCTATAAGTGATGTTTTCTGACCAAAAAAAATTAACAACTTGTGACATGTAGAATTAATCAGACATCCACTGATGGTCATGTTTGCTGTCATTATTGATTTTAGTCTGATTCATAAGCAGATTAAAACTCCTCACTGGAGCTTTAAGCAGTGATTTAAACGCCTCACCCAAATTTAGAAAAGAAAAGTGTTGAAAAGTGTGTCCACTTACTTCTGTCTGTGCAGTATTTACAGTGTTGATGAAACAAATTAAAGCTCTTATATGTGTCTTTGTGTTGATGCTTTTGTGAAGGATGTGTCACTTTCAACGAGGAGACACATCCTTTGAAACCGTCTTATAACAGCTCATCATGTCACTTCACGTTGTGTTCTAACTGTGCAGTCTAACCCGTGTTTACCTTTCAGGCCGACATCCAAAGCTAAAGCTAACTCTAAGACTAAACAGAGCAGCCCTGGCAAAAGGTAATCTGAGGATAAACTATTCAGCGGGTTGATTTAAGCTGTTTAGAAAGACCAGCCAACATGCTGCATCCAAAATACTCAGAGAAATGTACACAGAGAAGAACGTCTGGGGAAGTTTTTGGATGTGCAGATGAACAGAAATAGTTTATTCTCTGAAAAACATACATCCTGTCCTGTACGAACACACGACCTGCACATGTTAGGAAGAACAGCCAAGAACAGAATGTGATGCTTTATGTATATGATGTATTGTGAAAATGATTCTGAAGGTATTTCATATTTTTTATTGTAAAGGAAAAGAACATTTATACATTTAGTTACTGATTTTTACTTAATGTCAAATAATGCCTCTGATTAATGCATTTCTTCTCAGGCTGTCAAACTATGTATTTTTTATTTGTATCTTTAAATCTTCAGATTCTGAACTCCTCTAATGTTCCCCGTTCTCGCCTCTCTCTCTGCTCCCTCCAGATTGTATTTGGAGCGTCAGAAGAATTACTTCCACGTTCACTCTGTGGCGTGTTCGGGCACGGAGGTCCACCTGGCCGCCTGCCCTCTGGAGTTCAGCAAGCCCAACGCAACGTCCAGCTGCCAGGGCGGCATGGCGGCCGTCGTGAGCTGCATGCCGGGGCCGCAGTTCACGCAGAACAGCGGCTTGAAGAAGAAACTTAAGATCTCTGTAACATTGCCTTAAACTTTCTTACAAACTGACTGAAAACACTCAGATTTCTCCATGTGGTCTGAGGATGGATGTTTTAGTCTCATAATAAACTGTGAAAGGTGTTTAAAATTCCTGAAAAAGGCTAGGGAGTGTGTCCAATAAGGGTCTATATGCCTCTTTTATTCATGAAATGTTTATATTTTCCTCAAAATATAAGCAAACCCAATCAAGCATGCTAGATTCCCCACAAAACAAAACCATCTTCTGCAGAGACAGCTTTAAAAACTTACTAGCACATAGGAGATCCATCAAAACACTGTCCATGTAGACTTTCCTACCTGATATAAACATTCTGCTAACATTCTGCTATTCTTGGTTAATAGAGCAACGTGAGGCTGAAGGGTGGAGCCAGGCTGGGCGAGGGTCGGGTGGAGGTGCTGAAAGACAACGAGTGGGGAACGGTGTGTGACGATCGCTGGAACCTGCAATCAGCCAGCGTCGTGTGCAGGGAGCTCGGCTTCGGCAGCGCCAAGGAGGCTCTGACGGGAGCCCGCATGGGACAAGGTGAGAGAAACAGAGGAGTGTGTGTTTGTTTGATGAGATAAGAAACAATGAGAGATAAAAAAACAAACAGATAAAGGTTATAACTTAGAACAAGAAGATCAAGAAGCTAGGTTTCTGATTTCTTATGTTAAAGGAAGAGAGCTGGAAACATGTCAGATCAGATCACTCACATTAAAATAAATTTACATGAGAATTAAAAACAGTCCTTTTCTGTTTTTAAGCAGAAGTCTTTTAAAGAATAAATAAGAAAATGGTTGAAACAAGCCACATCCTCCAGGGATGAAACACAACTGCAGTACCTCGAGTGTCCACTTGAGGCTGACTCCAAAAGCGATGGAAACCCAATTAGAGCTCATATTAAAAGAGTAAACTGTATAGAGGTGAATCAGAGGCGTGGATGATTGGACTGACAGGTGGACATGTGGAAGCTCCGCCTCTCCGCCACTTTCAGGATCACCTGAAAGTTAGTTGGGGTCAGCATTTCCAAGACGGAGACGGCCATTGTTGCGCTTCGTAACCCCTCTTGATGATGCATCAAAGACGACAACCATGCTTCAGAAGATTCATCTGATAAACATAGCTAAGTGTCCAGTACAGCTTACATTTAAGAAAGACAAAGAAGAAGGAGATAGACTTTATCAATCCCAGGGAAGGATCCTGTGAACATGAACTAATGGAGCCGCTCCAAGCTGTTAGTTAAACACAGGAAATCAGTCCTTGTTGGTGCAGAAGAGGTGGGACAGTCTCAGGACTCATCAGCATCATACATTTCTAGTCAGGCTGCAAACCATCACCAGGACATGTAAGAGGGATGATCAGTCTTTTGAGCTACTCTGGAAATTCCCGTTACAGATTCCAAGATTGAATCCCCTGACTCTGTCATCAGCCATCTATCTGCAGCCTGTTTTATCTCTCAGGTCATCTTCTGACCTCTGAGAACTGATAATCTGCCCTCAACGGATCCACATTCCTCCACAGATCCTTCAGTGAGCGCTTATTTTAATAAGTGAAGGAATGTAGTGCATGACGAAAGAAAGGACACAAAGAGAGGAGGAACGTTTTACTGACACGAACCAGAGCAAACTGATGTTCTGTTCATCGTCTGATAAAACTACGACAATACACAAAACTGAGAGTATTAAGAAGTGAGGAATGTTCTTTTCACACATGCAAGCTCTGAAGTCTTGGCAGTAATCATCTCACACATTTAAACTTTCATGAAGTTTCTCTTTCCTGTGCTTCTTTGATTCCTGAGTGACTGACGGGTGTTTCTCAGAACAGAGAACCACCTGTGTTGTTCCAGACTGTTACATGTTTGAGCCTCTACATATGTGACTATAAATCAGTGGATGATTGGAGCTCAAATGATGCCTTTAAGGCCCTTTCTCTGTAAAAGTCCCACTGGGTGCATGAGCTTTCTGATGCATCCTGCTGACTTGAATGTCTCTCTTACGGGCAGCAGGAGCGCCATGAGACAACTTTTGTAAGGTAGTAAGAGCTGGTGTGGGGAACTCTGAAATATAGGTCACGGGCGCAGCCAAGATAAAATATGCCGTTAGTGGACACAGGCCCTCAAGAGGAAAGCTATTTACAGTGACTAATGAAAGTGTTGTGTGAGTGCTGTCATGTTGGACAGAATAAAAAGCGCCTCATAAATATTCAAGTGTTTTTCTTGCTGTGTGTTTCCTCGTTAGTTGTTCCGTTGGAGGACGTTCGTGGAGGTGTGTGTAGTTTTTGGGTGAACGGCTCTGGGATTCCACTGCAGGAGAAACAAGCAGCCTTTTGAGTCGCAGTTCTCAGAAGTGCTGGGTGGGGATGTCTGCTGTCCTGTGTGTACATTTTGATTTCTACCACAGAGGAAGTCAGGAGACTTTGAGGCAGCAGCAGCAGCAGCAGACCGGCTCTGTGCTTACACAGATTTCAGACTCAGCACCTGGCTGAGTCTGAAAGAGATTCCTGAATGTCACTGAAATCGGAAACAAGCAGCGATGAAGGAATTCCTTTCAAAATACAAAATCACAGTCACCTCATGCTCTGACTCAGAGGAGGAGAGTGTGGAGGGTGAAAGTAAGGCAGGGTGTCAGGGATGGAGGACATGCATGCTCAGCTTTAAAAGCAAGCTGAGTCTCAGTTTCAAGAGGTTTTAAAAGAGGACTAAAGTTGAATCTACAGCTGCTAATTCTGCAAAGACAAATTAGAAATATGTGACCAAAGAGAAATCAAGATCTGAGTGAAAATCAGAGCTAAATTCTGCACATATGACCATAAATAAAGGGCAACAAGAAGACATTTTAATAGGAGACGTCTGCTTTTTATTGAATATTTAAAGGGTAAAATAGTCAGCTTAATTAGGACTGAATGATAGAAAGAATTACCAGCGAGATTATAAAAACAAAACCTTCCCTGTTATTCAGATTTGGCCAATGGGAATAAAAGCTGCAGTATTTATTTCTTGCAGCCGATCCACGTCCAGACAGCAGGACTACAAAGACCAGGATCATTATAATCTGATCGAATCAACTCATTAAACGGATTCAGCCCTTAAGAGCTTAATCCAACTTTTCCCAAACAAGATAAATGATGTGAACTGGATTAAAAGAGATCACCTTGTGGGATCTGTAAAAGGTGCAGGACTAGAGATCAAGATATGTTGTCTTTCAGTGTATCTACATGCAAAAGTAACATTTATATTGAAAGTAAACTGTACTAAGAATACTATGAAGTGTAAATCTGCAGCATGTGCACAGGTCTTTCAAAGGAGCTTGAATAACAGTGAAGTCAACATAGTGTTCCTGCAAGAAGACCAAATCCATGTGTGTGTCTGTCTCTCTGTAGGTATGGGTCCCATCTACATGAACGAGGTGAAGTGTCTGGGTCTAGAGAAGACCGTCTGGAACTGCCCGTTTAAAAACATCACATCAGAGGACTGTCAGCACATGGAGGACGCTGCTGTCCGCTGCAACGTGCCCTACCTGGGACTGGAGAACACGGTCAGAGCTGAACTTTCTCACAGACGTTTATCATCATAACTTTTATCTGTGTTAACTTGAAGGAAGTCAGAATCAGTCAGAATAGAATGAGAGATGAAAGTAAAATAGCTGCTTCAGATCTTTATTTGTAGCATAGAAAAGAACTTGTGTTTTCTGTATCATACATTAACTTCCTGCTTTGCTGCTCTTAGATGTTAGATGTAGAGCTTTTGCTCCTAACATCACTGCTGTCATGAAAAACCTGCCTCATAATTTATTGATTCCTCAGATTTTGTGTCCTGAAGTTAAATGTCTCCTGTTTCTTTTCTGGCAGCAGTGATTTCCTTTTAACACAGAGTATGTCTGGCTGTATGTTTGTAATATACCAGATCATACTCTTCCTTGTTTCACTGAGATACATGTAGAAGCCGGGCTGTGAGGTAAAAACTCTGCATGGTTCTCTGAAGATGATGCTAAGTGTGCCATCTGTTAGATCTCAGACCATGACAGAGCTTTTGTATCCGGCCCTGTCTTTGTGTATCTCCTCTAACCCCGTCGGCCCCACACAGATCCGAATCACAGGCGGTCGGACTCGCTACGAGGGCCGCCTGGAGGTGCTGAGCACAGACTCCAACGGGACGCAGAGCTGGGGTCTGATCTGTGGGGAGACCTGGACCACCAAGGAGACCATGGTGGCGTGCCGGCAGCTGGGCTTGAACTACGCTAACCAGGGCTTGAGAGTAGGTTATTAACACCAAGGAGGGTCTTTAACAGGGCAGAGCTTTCTCCAGCTCTCTCCAGCTGGTTTTGTATTTGACATATGAACATATAACGTACTGTCAGGACCTTCCAAAGTCTAAGATTCATGTTTGTTTGGCTGCTAAGACATTAATTACCTCAACAAAGACACTTCCTTTTTGATAAATCAAGCTGCTGTTATGAAAAACAAACAGCGCTTCATCTCAAGATGACGTCTTACTTCTCCAGACCTCCTTCCCACCATGCTAGAGCTTGGTGTGTCTATCTTTGGAACATGACAGTACATTATAGGTTCCATATGGAGTCTCTTTCTTCATGGAGAAACACAATCCTGTTCCTGGTCTCTTCTATGTGGGCAGACCAAAGCAGACGCACATGAAGTTTCTAATCAAACTAAAAAAGAAAAACTCGACACTAAAGCCAAGTGGTGACCTCATCTGGAAACCACGCTGACTTTTTCCACTTCTAGAAGAGTCTAACTAAACTACTGCTCCAACAAAACCTCCTCCTCCTCCGCCACCGCTGCTGCTCCTGCAGGACTGAACAGGGACAATGATAGTTTGAGTCCAGACAGTTTAGAGACAGGACAGGAAGTGTGTCCCTTCACTGACTCCCTGCAGGGCATGTGTGCAGATCCGGATAGTGGGCGGCCGGACCGATTATGAGGGCCGGGTGGAGGTTCAGGTGGGGTCCAAGTGGGGCACAGTGTGCAGCACAGGGTGGACCACAAAGGAAGCCATGGTGGTTTGCGGGCAGCTAGGGCTCGG
This sequence comes from Notolabrus celidotus, assembly GCF_009762535.1. Taxonomy (NCBI): domain Eukaryota; kingdom Metazoa; phylum Chordata; class Actinopteri; order Labriformes; family Labridae; genus Notolabrus; species Notolabrus celidotus. The sequence continues at coordinate 26,454,132 of NC_048293.1, forward strand.
ATACTCCATGCATGCCATCACTGTAAGTACAGGAGCAGAGACTTACACCCAGAGGTTAGACTTACACAGTGATGTAAATATGTTTCTTAATGTGGAAAAAACAGACAAAAAAGATTGTTTAAAAGTTTGTTGTTTGATTAGAATCACAAAATTTGACTCTAAAAGAAGGAGAGCTTGGTTTAAAATAAGAACTAAGGCTTGTGATGTGATTGGTTTCATGTCTAAAGGTGAAAGAGAGTCTGACAACAGAATATAGATGAACCTGTTCCTGAGGACATTTAGTCCACAGTAACACAAAGTGCATGAGAGATCTTAACAACTATATTGAGGTATGAACATGCACATAGAAAGACTTAAAGACGCTTAAAAAAGAGCTTCATATTTATTTATATAAGGACAAGTTTGGAGCAAGTAGACCAAAGCCACACTATAACATTTTTAGCCTTGGTGGATTTGATATTTCCGTCCTTAGATGGGCCTTTAAAATATAACAATCTGTACTGAATACATAAGAGACAGAACAGAACAACACAGGGTGCAAAATATCATACAGTATCACTGCATATCATTACAATGTGTGAGAAATCCCAATAAACATACATACATTCCTTTAGCTGGTATTAAAGGGGAGCCTATACTGAAGCATAACTCCTCAAGATGCTCCACATTCCTCATCTGAGTGCAGGCTGCTGCTCTTTGGATATTCTCCTTCAAAATAACACAAACATAAAATAGAAGCAGGTCTCCATTAAACACAGGGTCCCTGCAGGGTTTACTAACAGGATGTTGCTGCAGGATTTCACAAACAAAAGCAGGTTTTGATGAGGATTGTTTATCTCGTTGTCCGTGAGATGAAGCGCCTAACTGATCACAATGGTGGCAGCAAGAAGGAGAAGGAGCAGAAGACCTCCATTTATCTAAGAGATATGTTAGTTAAGTAACTTTGTATGCAGGCAAATATGTTGTAAGTTGAAATCAACAATATTTTTTTATTTTCCTATCTCTGATGTGCAAAATTAGGATAAATAGGAGCCTGTCTCTTATAGAGGCCTGCCCCAAATAAAGGGTGAGAGTTAGTTTATAGATTGAAACAAACAAAGCTCAGGCTTTTCATTCAAGTTTGACTGCAGGCTCATAATAGACTAAAGTTATGACTCTTCTCTCATAAAATTAAGACTTTATTTCTCATAATATCAGATTATTTTGTCTTTAATGTGGCCCTGAAACTGTTTTGTACAAATTGAAAAACAACTATTGAGAATAAGGACAGCTGAAACTTTGAGGAAATGATGTTTTGTCTTACAGCAAAGGCCTTCATGAGCACATTTTGATTTTATAATGCATCAAGAGGAGGTTGTGACAACACTTCCTGCACAATAATCCACATTTGTGTATAAAAAGTAAATACCTCAGCTGTCCGAAAGGTCCCAGCTGTTTGCCAGAAATGTCTCCACATCCCCTAAACTCAATCTGAGGTCATTATTGAAGCTCAGCTGTTGTTGTAGAGTTTCAAAGCCTCGCTCTGGAAGGATAATTAGACATGTTCTTGTATTGACACCCACAGAAGACAAACAGAGCAGAGTTACAGGGTTAGACTCTGTAACTCTGCGGCTTCTTGAAAATGTTGTAAATCACTGAGTGAAGAGGAAGAAAGTTGGCGTGTCGGCAAAGAGAAAGTGGGCTCATGAAAACATATAAAGCTATAATTCATCTTAAATGATGACTTGCAGGAAAGTAAGAGCTCAGCACTTTACTTGATGTTGACCCTACTATCATTTTAGTGCTTGATATATTTAAAACTGATCAAAAAGCTGCATTCATGATCCAAAATACTTGAATGCTCTTAACTGATTTACTTTCATTTTTTCGGGACGTGGACATAAAGCCTTCCAGTCAGTAATCCCATCATTTAATCCCTCAGTATCTGCAGTTATTGTTCTCCAGTGATCCTAAACTCAGCTTCACAAAGTGTCCTCAGCGAGCAGCCAAACATGACTCATGAACATCTGTTTCTGACTGCTCCTCTCTGCAGCTCCACGTTTCAGTGAGTCCTTCCTGATCGGTGCACTTTGCTTGCATGTTTGTTTGTTTGTTTGTTACTGTCGGACCCGTTTTTAAGGAGACCTGGTACTGGGACAGCAGCAACGTGACGGAGATGGTGATGAGTGGAGTGAAGTGCACGGGGACCGAGATGTCTCTGAGTCATTGTCAGCATCACAAAACCCTCAGCTGTCAGAAGTCTGCAGCAAAGTTTGCAGCAGGAGTGATCTGCTCTGACAGTGAGTGACAGCAACAGATTTTACTGTTTGATTACATGATCCACTCTGCTATAAAACAGAGTCCATATCATGAGGGATTACAAAACACTTACAGTAAAGTCACAGTTTTCAGATGTGTCATTTTGTCAGCTGATCCTACTTCTGGCTTTGCTCCCAGCTGCCTCTGACCTGATCCTGAACGCCCCTCTGGTCCAGCAGTCGGTTTACATCGAGGACCGCCCTCTGCACATGCTCTATTGTGCTGCTGAGGAGAACTGTCTGTCAAAATCTGCAGCCCAAGCCAACTGGCCCTACGGACACCGACGCCTCCTCCGCTTCTCCTCACAGATCCACAACATCGGCCGCGCTGACTTCAAACCGAAGGCCGGGCGCCACTCCTGGGTCTGGCACGCCTGTCACGGGTAACAACATCTCGGTCAGGTCAGAGGACACGGTTCGCTCCGGGATATTTTTTGATCAGCTTTTGACAACATGTCTCTGTGTTCTGCAGCCACTACCACAGCATGGATATTTTTACCCACTATGATCTGCTGAACTCCAACGGAACCAAAGTGGCAGAAGGACACAAGGCCAGCTTCTGTCTGGAGGACACAGAATGTCAGGAGGGTGAGTCTGAGGCTTCAGATTCACAGATTACTCTCTTTCAGTTGAGAACTAGAGGCGGGAAGTCTGTTGTGTTGAAGAGAGATCAATTTCAGAATGATTGAGTGATGAGGCGGCACATAATCTGACCTGTCCTGCCTCTCTGACAATCAAGGAGATTCAACAAATGAAAACAACATCAGAGATTTAGGAAGAATATCAGAAAAACAAAGAGGTGTTCCATGTTTTACCTCAAATTCAAGTTTTAGGAAGTATCCACAAGGATAACTTCATGCATACATAATGAAAACACTTTCTAGTAAGTCTGTTTTTATGGATTTAAGGATGCAATGTAACCTTAAAAGGTTGTAGCTTATTATTAGCTTCATTGTGCATTCTTTTCTGGATTGATTGATTCGTAGTTTGGTCTGTGAAATAAAAGAAAACAGAACAATGAATCCTAAAAAGTTGCTCCTTGGGGCGCTGGTGGTCTTGTGATCTCTGATACAGAGGCTACAGTCCTCGTCGCAGGGGTCGCAGGGGCCGCAGGTGTCGCAGGGGTCGCAGGGGTCGCCGGTTCAATTCCAGACCGGTCGACCATTTCCTGCATGTCTTCCCCGACTCTCTACTCCCCACATTTCCTGTCTTTCATCAGCTGTCGTATAAAATAAAGGCAAAAAAGCCCCAAAAATATTACTTTAAAAAAGTTGCTCCTCAAGTGTCCTTCTATGTCCTTAACAAAAAAAATTCAGTTTAATATTATAAAGAATTTTGAAAATCACAAAATATTGACGTTAAACAGCCTTGAGAATTTTTTCAAGTTACTCAAATATGTTATAAAATAAGCTAAGAATTAATTCAAGTGTTCACCTCTAATGACTCAGTCATTAAATCTAAACACTTCTGGGGTGCTGGTGGCCTAGTGGTCTAAGCGCCCCATGTACAGAGGCTACAGTCCTCGTCACATGGGGTCACCGGTTTGATTCCCGGCCGGTCGACCATTTCCTGCATGTCTTCCCCGACTCTCTACTCCCCACATTTCCTGTCTCTCTTCAGCTGTCCTATCAAATACAAGCAAAAGGGCCAAAAGAAGAAAAAATCTAACCACTTCCTGGATGTTGTTCCCCTCAGGTACCTCAAAGCGGTACGAGTGTGCAAACTTTGGCAATCAGGGAATAACTGTGGGCTGCTGGGATCTGTACCGCCACGACATCGACTGCCAGTGGATCGACATCTCAGACGTCAAACCTGGAAACTACATCCTGCAGGTGAACATGTGTTGTCAGATTCTTTTACTTAAGTACCATTTTAGGTTCAGTACTCTTAATATAATATCTGGAAAGTGGAATATTTTTACAGTGTGTTGTTGTTTCTCTTGTTTTCTGATATCTATATCTTATTTTCCTCACTTCTCCAGATTGTGATAAATCCAAATTATGAGGTGGCTGAGAGCGACTTCACAAACAACGCCATGAAATGCAACTGCAAATATGACGGACATCGAATCTGGCTGCATAACTGCCACGTCGGTGAGCAGACGAACACTGCTGCTGCTGCAAAGTGTTGAAGTCTAATTACTCTTAAACATTTTATGACTTTGTTTTTTGTTTTCTCTTTCAGGGGATGCATTCAGTGAGGAGGCAGAGAGGAGGTTTGAAAAATACCCTGGACAGCTCAATAATCAGGTTTCATAATCAACAATGAAGTGAGACTCAGATTGGGTGGTTTAATGAATAAAAACACACGTCACAAACCGAAGCAGTGACACACAGATCCTCTAGTTTCAAAGGATCCTCCTCACATCTCATGGAAGAAACCAACAGTATTGTTCCAGCAGTGGATGTGTTGTTTGTGACTTTTTATACTTGAATATTCAAGTGCTTAAATTTGTATTTTTTATATTATAATGTGAGCTTCTTTTTTTTTTTACATAAGCCAGTCGTACAATCTGTGTTTTAAATGTACAGCCTTCTGTTGACTGTTTTTTAGCATCAAATAAATGAAGTTTATACTTTTTATAGCCAGTTTTTGATACTCAGAGCGGTCACACTTTAAAACTGAAGCATGAAGAAGAACAAATGCAGCTTTACTTGTCTTATGGATTCATCCTGGGTGCACTAAAAGAACACAGTGTCCTGTTTCCTAAAGACCCGATGATTCATCAGAAAACTAAACCATCACCTGTTCCTGCTCTGTCGTAACACACCTGCCTCCATCCACACTTACTTTGTGAATGTATTTATTGCTCTTAAGGAAGTGAGGTGCTTTAAAGACACTTTTTGTGGTTTTGAAACCAGTTTGAAGCTTTAGTCTGTTTGTTTTTATGTATATTCATGTGTATAGACATTTAGGTAAACACAACACATTATTTTGAAGGATAAATACCAAAAAAACTACAATAACCCAGATGCTGTTTGTACAAATACGCTGATATAATCACACGCGCTGCACCAAATAAAAGGAGAGGAATAATAACTGTGCTGTGTGAGAGTCCTTTGATTGATAACAGATCTGCTTGTGATCTAAATGAAGGTGTTAGGAAGTGATTTTCATATTTTTGGACTCCTTGACCCTTCAATCAAATGTTTCTTGAGTTGCCTGCACCTAAACTCATCCAGCAAAGTTTGGGAACCCCTGCTCTGAAGGGCTTAATCGTGCAGATATAAGCAGAGGAAGACATTTCTTCACTCATATTGATAGCTTTGTCAATCACAATGAAGCCACACATTTACTATGCTCTGCTTTATCACGAGTGTTACTCTAAATAGGACTATAATTTACAAATCATCATCATGCCATATTGAAGGAGACGGGAAACATGGTCCATATCCTTTGAAATATGATCTAAAGTTCTTGTTTCTACATATATTTAAAGGTGACATATTATGCAAAATTGACTTTTTAATGGTTCTCTACCTGAAATATGTGTCCCTGTCTACAAACCCCCCGAGAATGAAAAGAATCCATTCTGCCCCTGTTCTGATTTCTCCACCTTTCTGTAAATGTGTGTGAAACCAGCCGTTTCAGACTTCCATGCTTTTGTTACGTAACAACAATATCCGGTCTGTCACGGAGTCAGAGCTCGGAGCTTGTTCAGCCCATAGATTGTATAAAATAATACTGAATCCCTCCTCCGTTTTTCATTCCCTGCACAAATGTGTGCTAACAAGGAGCTTAGGAGGGAGGCATGCTAGTTGTAGGCTGTCTTAATAAACACAAAGGTCGGTTTTACTCCCCACGTCTGCAGATTTGAAGATCTAGTGGATGATTTTTATTTGTCATGGATAAGTGCTAGCGCTAGTTAGCATAGCTACATAGCTACATGTCGTAGCTGTAGCTGTGTACCAAGACACACGTCGACATACTGACAAATAAAACAACAAGTAACACAGAATCTGTGACCAATCCTTCAGAAAGGTCCTGCTGCCTTTCTGGTAGAGGTCGGTTTGACTCCCCACGTCTGCAGATTTGAAGATCTAGTGGATGATTTTTATTTGTCATGGATAAGTGCTAGCGCTAGTTAGCATAGCCACATAGCTACATGTTCGTAGCTGTGTACCAAGACACACGTCGACATACTGACAAATAAAACAACAAGAAACACTAAATCTGTGACCAATCCTTCAGAAAGGTCCTGCTGCAGGCGCCTCTCCGTCAGGATCAGATTCTGGATCAGATTCAGAGGGTTGAAGTAACGCGGGTCTGTAAGCAGCCGTGTATATTCAGCCAACATGTAAACATTAGATCAACGTGCTGGACAGCCGAGGCAGGAGGCACATCCACTTCCTGAGGGGGCGTGGTCAGAGAGAAAACAGAGTGTTCTGAGGAGGACTGAAGAAGAGGGTTTTTCAGGCAGACCAAAATCTGATTTCAAAGTGTTTTTTTGAGCATAAACTTTAAAGACATGTTTTGGGGACCTCTTAGACCAATATATATTGATGAAAAAAGCGTGATATGTCACCTTTAAAGTCCATTGTTGGCCTTTGTTGTTGCAAATATGGTTTTCATTTTCAAAAGATTGAATAATATATAGCAGAGTGTGTAAGTTATCATCTAAAGGGACATAAACTACTTATTTTAGAACTTTATATAGAGATCTGTTGAACTGAGTGGGATACTGAGTCAAGACATCAGCTGCCGGTCTTGGTACTTGGCTGAGAGTCCATCTAAATCTTTGGTCTGTTTTCTCTAATCCTGACCTTCGCTGCCGTGTTTGAACAATCTACTTGACCTCGGACAACGATCGCATTAACTCTGTGCACCGCATTACTGCTACTTAACCCTGGAGCCAGTGAACATCTGCAGCTCTTACATGCTAAACTCCCACTCCCTGGTTTGTTGCCTATGCACTTAATTGTTGTGTATTTTCATTGCATTGTTTTTAACACTTTCTGGTCACTTTGCATTAATATAAGTCATTTTAAAGAAAGAAACTTCTTCTTCTTTATCCTTTAAAGTGCAAACTGTTTAATTCTGTCCTTAAAAGTAGAATTTAAACTCTTTGTTCCCCCGTCTTCAGATTACCTGACTTGCCCCAGGTTTTCACCTCTGACCCTCATCATCCCTCTAACCTGCAGCCTGAACTCTCAGAAGGATTACCTGGTTCAGCTGCACGTTGGCTCACATGAGCTTCTTCAAAGTACTATCAGTGAGGATTGTTTACATGGCGCCCCCTAGAGGACAGAAGCTTCAAGTGCAGGATTACAGTTGAGTAAACACTCCTGAATCAATCACAAAATGTGCAAAAATAACTTGTAAAAAATGTTATTTTTGCACCAGATTGTTGTATTTGAAGGATGTTTACAGCTCCAAGGAAGAAAAAGTCTCCAGTATATCCTTTGAAAAGTAAAGTTAAGAGTATTATTTATTATTTTTCAGGTGGTTTTCCAGCTCTACCTCTGACTTTGTGTTAAATAGAATATTCCTATTTAATGTTAAAGTTAGAGAACACAAAGTACTGCCTATGTAAATTATTTTAAAGTGTAAAAACATTTATACTGTTCTGCAAAATTCAACAAAAATCATCGAATTTTTTAAGGTTATTTTAGGATAAATCAGATCGTCACAGATCGTCAAACTTAATGAAATGACACTGAATCATTGAGATGTCTTCATGTTGCTCTTATGGAGGGAGAGTAAGCTCAGATATTCTCCATGGAGGAATGAGAAAGAGAAATTTCTTGATCAAAGATTCAGAATATTTTAATGGACCTGCAATAAACCTTAATTTACTTAACATACATTATCTGAGGACAGTTATGATCAGATGAACACCTTACAGCAATGATACAGGCTCGATGAAAGCAAACACATAGCTCTCCATGATATCTGCTGATGAAAATGTCTCAGATATTTCTTCTTGAACTGTTAGGACGATCCTCTCACGCTGTGTTCTGTTAGTTATAAGGAAGCTCTCTCCCAGCTCGGCTCAGACTGACAGACCTCTGTGTGTTCCATCTGCCTCCTGTGTGAGACATAACCAGGTGTGTCCTGTGTGTCACTGCTGCACTGTCTGTTTGACGACCCGCCCTTGTTTGTCGACGGCAAAGTTGTAGTTCTTTGGATTGTCCAGAGCTTCTTCTATCCGCTGATCCAAGTTCTCCAAGGTGATGAAGTTCTTTGCGTCCTCCTGGAAGAGACACAAAACAAGAAGTTAGTCTCAGACCAGCATGCATGGTTCAAATCAAGCCTTTCCAAAATGTGACTTTGGATACTAAAAGAACATACAAGTTTGCCCTAAACGGTATTTGATTGTACAGTTATAATAAAGATATCTTTCTTAAACTAATATTTTCACTTGCAGAAAATATCTTCACAAGACTAGAAAAGCATGCAAAGGAAGAGGATTTCAGAGTTTAAGGGAAAGAGCAGAGAGACTGATAATTCGTACCTGTAGCTGTAAAATTTCCTTCTCCTTTTCTTTGATTAATTCTTGTTGTTCTTGTTCTCTCTGGATGGCAGCTTCAATCTGCTTGGTTTCCACTTCCTCCTTCTCCTTCTGGATCCTCAACATCCTGAAAGATACACCGAAGAGAGTCAATACAGGGGGAACAGAACGTAAAACAAATCCTACTGCAGCATTTCTTTGAATGAGGTTCATCTTATTTTCCTCTACCTGATATTGAGTAGGCGCTGGTTCTCCTCGTCGTTCCACGCCATGAGGGTGCGATGCTCCTCCATGTCCTGCCTCGCTCTCTCCGCAGCGAGGGAGCCCGTCTCCTCCTCGTATTTCTTCCTGAGCATCTCCTCCTTAAACTCCAGACTGACACACACACACAGAGGACTCATTACTTGACCTGAACCAATCTGATGTAGATTTCATACCTTGCAGTTAAATTAAATAATAGTAGCTTATTATGTGAAAGACTGCAGAAAAAAATCATTTTATAACACAAACTATCAACAGAAATGAATAACTGAGATTTAAACCATGTTTACCAGGCCATGTGTTAATTTAAATCAGGGGATGCCAATTTAATATTTTTTTTTTTTCACATTTCTTAGCTGGAATACCAATTTTACACAATTTGGACAAATTTTTGTAGCACTTTTTGACAAATCAGTGCAACTTTGGTGCATGTTTTTGATGTGTCCAGGGTAGCACAGTTAGGGAGTATATGTGCTTAAAATTTCTGTCATTTTCCACTTAAATTTCCCTAAACATCCTTAATAAAATCTGCAATTTACTCTGTTAAAATTCCCCTGAGTATATTTTTTTATCCAAAATTAAATCAGGAGACATTTCAATAAGTCTGATATTGTTTATATGACAATATATGGCTTTAAATTAATGGAAATTGAGAGGATATGATACATTTCAGAGTCTTAAATGTTTGAAGACTTGTTTCTTTAAGTGACTTAATATTTGAAGGTGGTTTACAGTCAAAAATAAAGCTCTTAAATCCTTAAATTTCGTAATTTTTCTTTATATATTATCAAATTTACTTGTACTTTTATTTTAAATACTTAAATACATTTAATACCCAAAATACACCCTACTTTTGATGCCTAAATTTAGTATATATTGATAATTTAATACTATTTCTGGAGTGTTATGATAACAGCTGAACAGGAAATTAAAGATGGACGCACGTTTCAATGGTATACAGAATTCCCCATAACACCAGGCGGCCTGCTAACAGCTGACACATCTCAGTTATAACACCCAACCCGAGATATAAACGCACCGTAGAGCCCTCATAATCAGCTGGTACTCCGAGTATCTCTCCTTCAGGACCACCATCTCCACCGGGTCCACGGGGGGAGGCACTTTGATGCGCCCCTCTTTGGACTTGGCGACCGGGTCCGTGCGGGACTTTCTGCCCCGGACTGCCTCCACGAGCACGGCGGTCCTCGGGGAGAGGAGCCGGGCAGCCTGGACGGTCCTCCCGCTGATGACCTGGAACATGTCGGGGTTAAGATGAGGTAAAGAGGCAGTCAGTCAGAGTCTCAGTGTGAAGGTTTATCTGGTCTTTAAGGTTCTGGAAGGTAACATTGAGAAGGGAATGTTATCGACGCAGGGGAGCCGCCATCTTGGTTTCCTCTGACCGCGGGAAGTGATTGGGAGAGGAGCTAACACGGTGTTAGCCTAAACGCCTCTACTGCCATCTGCAGGGAGCAGAAGAGGATGTTTGAGGACATTAGAAAGACTTTTCACATTTAATAACCCTCCTTTAACTATGTTTTACTCTTTAAGACATAAGCCCATCCTTAAAGCCCTCCATTACAGCTAGATTACTACAAACAGCAGATAGCTAAACCATGCTAACAACATACAGTGACAAGCCAGGTGAATCCAATCAGTGTTAATTACCTTCATTTACTCAAACAATCCACATTTAATACAATTTAAGTCACTGTTCTCAAATTGTTCCACTTTCTGCAACCTTATACTTCT